>NC_134878.1:17099974-17129193 GCF_041734735.1 Babylonia areolata | reverse complement strand
TTTTGTCGTAGTTTTGGACTCAGGAGGTCCAAAACTATACAGAAAGATGAACTACACACATTATTACGATATGTCCTTTTTTCGCTAATTTTGCAGGCCGCGACCTCACAAAAAAATGCAAAATTTCAAATGCCCATATCTCGGAACTGAGTTGATTCAGGTCTATTTATGGAGTATTTTTGGACTCGGGAGGTCGAAAACTATACAGAAAGATGTGCTACACACATTATTCCGACATGTCCATTTTTCGCCAATTTGGAGGCCGTGACCTGACAAAATAGTGCCAAACTTCAAATGCGGATATCTCGAAACTGAGTTGATGCAGGTCTATTTGTGTGGTATTTTTGGACTCCGGAGGTACAAAACTATACAGAAAGATGTCCTACACACATTATTCCGACATGTCCATTTTTCGCCAATTTCGAGGCCACGACAAGACAGAATAGTGCCAAATTTCAAATGCCTATATCTCGGAACTGAGTTGATGCAGGTCTATTTTTGTGGTATTTTTGCACTCGGGAGGTCGAGAAACTATACAGAAGATGTGCTACACACATTATTCCGACATGTCCTTTTTTCGCCAATTTTGCAGCCGCGACCTGAAAAAATAGTGCCAACTTCAAATGCCGATATCTCCAAACTGAGATGATGTAGGTCTATTTTTGTTGCATTTTGGACTCGGGAGGTCCAAAACTATACAGAGAGATGTGCTACACACATCTATTCCGACATGTCCATTTTTCGCCAATTTCGAGGCCGCGACAAGACAAAATAGTGCCAAATTTCAAATGCCCATATCTCGGAAATGAGTTGATGCTGTCTCCTTATGTGGTATTTTTGGAATTGGGAAGTCTAAAACTATGCAGAAAGATGTGCTACACCACATTATTTGGAGGCCGTGACCTCACAAAATAGTGCCAAACTTCAAATGCGGATATCTCGAAACTGAGTTGATGCAGGTCTATTTGTGTGGTATTTTTGGACTCCGGAGGTGCAAAACTATACAGAAAGATGTCCTACACACATTATTCCGACATGTCCATTTTTCGCCAATTTCGAGGCCACGACAAGACAGAATAGTGCCAAATTTCAAATGCCTATATCTCGGAACTGAGTTGATGCTGGTCTCCTTATGTGGTATTTTTGGAATTGGGATGTCTAAAAACTATACAGAAAGATGTGCTACACACATTATTCCGACATGTCATTTTTCGCCAATGCAAACTGACAAAATAGTGCGAAATTTCAAATGCCAATATCTCGGAACTGAGTTGATGCAGGTCTATTTTTGTGGTATTTTTGGACTCGGGAAGTCCAAAACTATACAGAAAGATGTGCTACACACATTATTCCGACATGTCCGTTTTTCGCCAAATTTGGAGGCCGCGACCTCACAAAATAGTGCCAAATTTCAAATGGCGATATCTCGGAACTGAGTTGATGCAGGTCTATTTTTGTCGTAGTTTTGGACTCAGGAGGTCCAAAACTATACAGAAAGATGAACTACACACATTATTACGATATGTCCTTTTTTCGCTAATTTTGCAGGCCGCGACCTCACAAAAAAATGCAAAATTTCAAATGCCCATATCTCGGAACTGAGTTGATTCAGGTCTATTTATGGAGTATTTTTGGACTCGGGAGGTCGAAAACTATACAGAAAGATGTGCTACACACATTATTCCGACATGTCCATTTTTCGCCAATTTCGAGGCCGCGACCTGACAAAATAGTGCCAAATTTCAAATGCGGATATCTCGGAACTGAGTTGATGCAGGTCTATTTGTGTGGTATTTTTGGACTCCGGAGGTGCAAAACTATACAGAAAGATGTCCTACACACATTATTCCGACATGTCCATTTTTCGCCAATTTCGAGGCCACGACAAGACAGAATAGTGCCAAATTTCAAATGCCTATATCTCGGAACTGAGTTGATGCAGGTCTATTTTTGTGGTATTTTTGGACTCGGGAGGTCGAAAACTATACAGAAAGATGTGCTACACACATTATTCCGACATGTCCTTTTTTCGCCAATTTTGCAGGCCGCGACCTGACAAAATAGTGCCAATCTTCAAATGCCGATATCTCCAAACTGAGATGATGTAGGTCTATTTTTGTGGTATTTTTGGACTCGGGAGGTCCAAAACTATACAGAAAGATGTGCTACACACATTATTCCGACATGTCCATTTTTCGCCAATTTTAGGCCGCGACAAGACAAAATAGTGCCAAATTTCAAATGCCCATATCTCGGAACTGAGTTGATGCTGGTCTCCTTATGTGGTATTTTTGGAATTGGGATGTCTAAAACTATACAGAAAGATGTGCTAGACACATTATTCCGACATGTCCATTTTTCGCCAATGCAAACTGACAAAATAGTGCGAAATTTCAAATGCCAATATCTCGGAACTGAGTTGATGCAGGTCTATTTTTGTGGTATTTTTGGACTCGGGAGGTCCAAAACTATACAGAAAGATGTGCTACACACATTATTCCGACATGTCCGTTTTTCGCCAAATTTGGAGGCCGCGACCTGACAAAATAGTGCCAAATTTCAAATGGCGATATCTCGGAACTGAGTTGATGCAGGTCTATTTTTGTCGTAGTTTTGGACTCAGGAGGTCCAAAACTATACAGAAAGATGAACTACACACATTATTACGATATGTCCTTTTTTCGCTAATTTTGCAGGCCGCGACCTCACAAAAAAATGCAAAATTTCAAATGCCGATATCTCGGAACTGAGTAGATTCAGGTCTATTTATGGAGTATTTTTGGACTCGGGAGGTCGAAAACTATACAGAAACATGTGCTACACACATTATTTCGACATGTCCATTTTTCGCCAATTTGGAGGCCGTGACCTGACAAAATAGTGCCAAACTTCAAATGCGGATATCTCGAAACTGAGTTGATGCAGGTCTATTTGTGTGGTATTTTTGGACTCCGGAGGTGCAAAACTATACAGAAAGATGTCCTACACTCATAATTCCGACATGTCCATTTTTCGCCAATTTCGAGGCCACGACAAGACAGAATAGTGCCAAATTTCAAATGCCTATATCTCGGAACTGAGTTGATGCAGGTCTATTTTTGTGGTATTTTTGCACTCGGGAGGTCGAAAACTATACAGAAAGATGTGCTACACACATTATTCCGACATGTCCTTTTTTCGCCAATTTTGCAGGCAGCGACCTGAAAAAATAGTGCCAAACTTCAAATGCCGATATCTCCAAACTGAGATGATGTAGGTCTATTTTTGTTGCATTTTTGGACTCGGGAGGTCCAAAACTATACAGAGAGATGTGCTACACACATTATTCCGACATGTCCATTTTTCGCCAATTTCGAGGCCGCGACAAGACAAAATAGTGCCAAATTTCAAATGCCCATATCTCGGAACTGAGTTGATGCTGGTCTCCTTATGTGGTATTTTTGGAATTGGGATGTCTAAAACTATACAGAAAGATGTGCTACACACATTATTCCGACATGTCCATTTTTCGCCAATGCAAACTGACAAAATAGTGCGAAATTTCAAATGCCAATATCTCGGAACTGAGTTGATGCACGTCTATTTTTGTGGTATTTTTGGACTCGGGAAGTCCAAAACTATACAGAAAGATGTGCTACACACATTATTCCGACATGTCCGTTTTTCGCCAAATTTGGAGGCCGCGACCTCACAAAATAGTGCCAAATTTCAAATGGCGATATCTCGGAACTGAGTTGATGCAGGTCTATTTTTGTCGTAGTTTTGGACTCAGGAGGTCCAAAACTATACAGAAAGATGAACTACACACATTATTACGATATGTCCTTTTTTCGCTAATTTTGCAGGCCGCGACCTCACAAAAAAATGCAAAATTTCAAATGCCCATATCTCGGAACTGAGTTGATTCAGGTCTATTTATGGAGTATTTTTGGACTCGGGAGGTCGAAAACTATACAGAAAGATGTGCTACACACATTATTCCGACATGTCCATTTTTCGCCAATTTCGAGGCCGCGACAAGACAAAATAGTGCCAAATTTCAAATGCCCATATCTCGGAACTGAGTTGATGCTGGTCTCCTTATGTGGTATTTTTGGAATTGGGATGTCTAAAACTATACAGAAAGATGTGCTACACACATTATTCCGACATGTCCATTTTTCGCCAATGCAAACTGACAAAATAGTGAGAAATTTCAAATGCCAATATCTCGGAACTGAGTTGATGCACGTCTATTTTTGTGGTATTTTTGGACTCGGGAAGTCCAAAACTATACAGAAAGATGTGCTACACACATTATTCCGACATGTCCGTTTTTCGCCAAATTTGGAGGCCGCGACCTGACAAAATAGTGCCAAATTTCAAATGGCGATATCTCGGAACTGAGTTGATGCAGGTCTATTTTTGTCGTAGTTTTGGACTCAGGAGGTCCAAAACTATACAGAAAGATGAACTACACACATTATTACGATATGTCCTTTTTTCGCTAATTTTGCAGGCCGCGACCTCACAAAAAAATGCAAAATTTCAAATGCCCATATCTCGGAACTGAGTAGATTCAGGTCTATTTATGGAGTATTTTTGGACTCGGGAGGTCGAAAACTATACAGAAAGATGTGCTACACACATTATTCCGACATGTCCATTTTTCGCCAATTTGGAGGGCCGTGACCTGACAAAATAGTGCCAAACTTCAAATGCGGATATCTCGAAACTGAGTTGATGCAGGTCTATTTGTGTGGTATTTTTGGACTCCGGAGGTGCAAAACTATACAGAAAGATGTCCTACACACATTATTCCGACATGTCCATTTTTCGCCAATTTCGAGGCCACGACAAGACAGAATAGTGCCAAATTTCAAATGCCTATATCTCGGAACTGAGTTGATGCAGGTCTATTTTTCTGGTATTTTTGGACTCGGGAGGTCCAAAACTATACAGAAAGATGAGCTACACACATCATTGCGACATGTCCATTTTTCGCCAATTTTGCAGGCCGCGACCTGACAAAATAGTGCCAAATTTGAAATCGCGATATCTCGGAACTGATTTGATACAGGTCTATTTTTCTGGTATTTTTGGACTCGGAGGTCCAAAACGATACAGAAAGATGTGCTGCACACATTATTCCGACATGTCCGTTTATCGCCAATTTTACAGGCCGTGAAGTGACAAAAAAGTGCCAAATTTGAAATGGTGATATCTCGGAACTGAGTTGATGCAGGTCTATTTTTGTGGCATTTTTGGACTAGGGAGGTACAAAACTATACAGAAAGATGTGCTCCGCACAATATTCCGACATGTCAATTTTTCGCCAAATTTGGAGTCCGCGACCTGACAAAAATGTGCCAAATTTCAAATGTGGATATCTCGGAACTGAATTGATGCAGGTGTATTTTTTTTGCATTTTTGGACTCGGGAGGTCCAAAACTATACAGAAAGATGTGCTACACACATTATTCCGACATGTCCATTTTTCGCCAATTTTGCAGGCCTGACAAAATAGTGCCAAATTTCAAATGCCGATTTCTCGGAACTGATTTTATGCAGGTCTATTTATGTGGTATTTTTGGACTCGGGAGGTCCAAAACTATACATAAAGATGTACTACACACATTATTCCGACATGTCCATTTTTCGATAAATTTGCAGGCCGTCACCTGACAAAATAATGCCAAATTTCAAATGCGGATATCTCGGAACTGACTTGATGCAGGTCTATTTATGTGGTATTTTTGGACTCGGGAGATCCAAAACTATATATAAAGATAGGCTGCACATTATTTCCGACATGTCCATTTTTCGATAATTTTCCAGGCCGCAACCTGACAAAATAGTGTCAAATTTCAAATGGCCATATCTCGGAACTGAGTTGATGCAGGTCTATTTTTGCGGTCGTTTTGGACTCGGGAGGTCCAAAACTATACAGAAAGATGTCCTATACACATTATTCCGACCTGTCCATTTTTCGATAATTTTGCAGGCCGCGACCTGACAAAATAGTGTCAAATTTCAAATGGCGATATCTCCGAACTGAGTTGATGTACGTCTATTTTTCTGGTATTTTTGCACTCGGGAGGTCGAAAACTATACAGAAAGATGTGCTACACACATTATTCCGATATGTCCATTTTTCGCCAATTTCGAGGCCGCGACAAGACAAAATAGTGCCAAATTTCAAATGCCCATATCTCGGAACTGAGTTGATGCTGGTCTCCTTATGTGGTATTTTTGGAATCGGGATGTCCTAAAACTATACAGAAAGATGTGCTACACACATTATTCCGACATGTCCATTTTTCGCCAATGCAAACTGACAAAATAGTGCGAAAATTCAAATGCCAATATCTCGGAACTGAGTTGATGCAGGTCTATTTTTGTGGTATTTTTGGACTCGGGAGGTCCAAAACTATACAGAAAGATGTGCTACACACATTATTCCGACATGTCCATTTTTCGCCAATTTTGCAGGCCGCGACCTGACAAAATAGTGCCAAATTTCAAATGCCGATTTCTCGGAACTGATTTTATGCAGGTCTATTTATGTGGTATTTTTGGACTCGGGAGGTCCAAAACTATACAGAAAGATGTACTACACACATTATTCCGACATGTCAATTTTTCGATAATTTTGCAGGCCGCGACCTGACAAAATAGTGCCAAATTTCAAATGCGGATATCTCGGAACTGACTTGATGCAGGTCTATTTATGTGGTATTTTTGGACTCGGGAGGTCCAAAACTTTATAGAAAGATGTGCTACACACATTATTCCGACATGTCCGTTTTTCGCCAATTTTGCAGGCCACGACCTCACAAAATAGTGCCAAAATTGAAATGGCGATATCTCGGAACTGAGTTGATGCAGGTCTATTTGTGTGGTGTTTTTGGACTCGGGAGGTCCAAAACTATACAAAAAGATGTGCTACACACATTATTCCGACATCTCCATTTTTCGCAAATTTTGCAGACCGCGACCTGAAAAAATAGTGCCAAACTTCAAATGCCGATGTCTCCAAACTGAGATGATGCAGGTCTATTTTTGTGGTATTTTTGGACTCGGGAGGTCCAAAACTATACAGAAAGATGTGCTACACACATTATTCCGACATGTCCTTTTTTCGCCAATTTTGCAGGCCGCGACCTGACAAAATAGTGCCATATTTCAAATCCGGATATCTCGGAACTGAGTTGATGCAGGTCTATTTTTGTGGTATTTTTGGACTCGGGAGGTCCAAAACTATACAGAAAGATGTGCTACACACATTATTCCGACATGTCCATTTTTCGCCAATTTTGCAGGCCACGACCTGAAAAAATAGTGCCAAATTTGAAATGGCCATATCTCGGAACTGAGTTGATGCAGGTCTATTTTTGTGGTATTTTTGGACTCTGGAAGTGCAAAACTATACAGAAAGATGCGCTACACACATTATTCCGACATGTCCATTTTTCGCCAATTTTGCAGGCCCCGACCTGACAAAATAGTGCCAAATTTGAAATGCGATATCTCGGAACTGATTTGATGCAGGTCTATTTATGTGGTATTTTTGGACTCGGGAGGTCCAAAACTATACAGAAAGATGTGCTACACACATTATTCCGACATGTCCATTGTTCGCCAATTTTGCAGGCCGCGACCTGACGAAATAGTGCCAAATTTCAAATGCAGATATCTCGGAACTGACTTGATGCAGGTCTATTTATGTGGTATTTTTGGACTCGGGAGGTCCAAAACTATACAGAAAGATGTGCTACACACATTATTCCGACATGTCCGTTTTTCGCCAATTTTGCAGGCCACGACCTGACAAAATAGTGCAAAATTTGAAATGGCGATATCTCGGAACTGAGTTGATGCAGGTCTATTTATGTGGTATTTTTGGACTCGGGAGGTCCAAAACTATACAGAAAGATGTGCTACACACATTATTCCGACATGTCCATTTTTCGCCAATTTTGCAGGCCGCGACCTGACAAAATAGTGCCAAATTTGAAATGCCGATATCTCAGAACTGAGTTGATGCAGGTCTATTTAGGTGGTATTTTTTGACTCGGGAGGTCCAGAACTATACAGAAAGATGTGCTCCGCACATTATTCCGACATGTCCATTTTTCGCCAATGCAACCTGAAAAAATAGTGCCAAATTTGAAATGGCGATATCTCGGAACTGACTTGATGCAGGTCTATTTTTGTGGCATTTTTGGACTAGGGAGGTCAAAAACTATACAGAAAGATGTGCTCCGCACAATATTCCGACATGTCAATTTTTCGCCAAATTTGGAGTCCGCGACCTGACAAAAATGTGCCAAATTTCAAATGTGGATATCTCGGAACTGAACTGATGCAGGTCTATTTTTTTTTGCATTTTTGGACTCGGGAGGTCCAAAACTATACAGAAAGATGTGCTACACACATTATTCCGACATGTCCATTTTTCGCCAATTTTGCAGGCCCGCGACCTGACAAAATAGTGCCAAATTTCAAATGCCGATTTCTCGGAACTGATTTTATGCAGGTCTATTTATGTGGTATTTTTGGACTCGGGAGGTCTAAAACTATACAGAAAGATGTACTACACACATTATTCCGACATGTCCATTGTTCGATAATTTTGCAGGCCGCGACCTGACGAAATAGTGCCAAATTTCAAATGGCGATATCTCGGAACTGACTTGATGCAGGTCTATTTTTGTGGCATTTTTGGACTAGGGAGGTCAAAAACTATACAGAAAGATGTGCTCCGCACAATATTCCGACATGTCAATTTTTCGCCAAATTTGGAGTCCGCGACCTGACAAAAATGTGCCAAATTTCAAATGTGGATATCTCGGAACTGAACTGATGCAGGTCTATTTTTTTTTGCATTTTTGGACTCGGGAGGTCCAAAACTATACAGAAAGATGTGCTACACACATTATTCCGACATGTCCATTTTTCGCCAATTTTGCAGGCCCCGACCTGGAAAAATAATACCAAATTTCAAATGCCGATTTCTCGGAACTGAGTTTATGCAGGTCTATTTATGTGGTATTTTTGGACTCGGGAGGTCTAAAACTATACAGAAAGATGTACTACACACATTATTCCGACATGTCCATTGTTCGATAATTTTGCAGGCCGCGACCTGACGAAATAGTGCCAAATTTCAAATGCCGATATCTCGGAACTGACTTGATGCAGGTCTATTTATGTGGTATTTTTGGACTCGGGAGGTCCAAAACTTTATAGAAAGATGTGCTACACACATTATTCCGACATGTCCGTTTTTCGCCAATTTTGCAGGCCACGACCTCACAAAATAGTGCCAAAATTGAAATGGCGATATCTCGGAACTGAGTTGATGCAGGTCTATTTGTGTGGTGTTTTTGGACTCGGGAGGTCGAAAACTATACACAAAGATGTGCTACACACATTATTCCGACATGTCCATTTTTCGCCAATTTTGCAGACCGCGACCTGAAAAAATAGTGTCAAAATTCAAATGCCGATGTCCCCAAACTGAGATGATGCAGGTTTATTTTTCTGGTATTTTTGGACTCGGGAGGTCCAAAACTGTACAGAAAGATGTGCTACACACATTATTCCGACATGTCCTTTTTTCGCCAATTTTGGAGGCCACGAGCTGACAAAATAGTGCCATATTTCAAATCCGGACATCTCGAAACTGAGTTGATGCAGGTCTATTTTTGTGGTATTTTTGGACATGGGAGGTCCGAGACTATACAGAAAGATGTGCTACACACATTATTCCGACATGTCCTTTTTTCGCCAATTTTGCAGGCCGTGGCCTGAAAAAATAGTGCCAAATTTGAAATGGCGGTATCTCGGAACTGAGTTGATGCAGGTCTATTTGTGTGGTATTTTTGGACTCGGGAGGTCCAAAACTATACAGAAAGATGTGCTACACACATTATCTAGACAAGTCCATTTTTCGCCAATTTTGCAGGCTGTGACCTGAAAAAATAGTGCCATATTTCAAATGCCGATATCTCCATACTGAGATGATGCAGGTCTATTTATGTGGTATTTTTGGATTTGGGACGTCCAAAACTATACAGAAATATGTGCTACACACATTATTCAGACATGTCCATTTTTCGCCACTTTTGCAGGCAATGACCTGACAAAATAGTGCGAAAATTCAAATGCCCATATCTCGGAACTGAGATGATGCAGGTCTATTTATGTGGTATTTTTGGACTCGGGACGTCCAAAACTATACAGAAAGATGTGCTACACACATTATTCCGACATGTCCGTTTTTCGCCAGTTTTGCAGGCCGCGAACTGACAAAATAGTGCAAAATTTCAAATGGCCATATCTCGGAACTGAGTTGATGCAGGTCTATTTTTGTGGTATTTTTTGACTCGTGAGGTCCAAAACTATAGAGAAAGATGTGCTACACACATTATTCCGACATGTCCATTTTTCGCCAATTTTGCAGGCCGCGACCTGACAAAATAGTGCCAAACTTCAAATGCCGATATCTCGGAACTGAGTTGATGCAGGTCTATTTGTGTGGTATTTTTGGACACGGGAGGTCGAAAACTATACAGAAAGATGTGCTACACACATTATTCCGACATGTCCATTTTTTCGCCAATTTTGCAGGCCGCCGACCTGAACAAATAGTGTCAAACTTCAAATGCGGATATCTCGGAACTGAGTTGATGCAGGTCTATTTTTGTGGTATTTTTGGACTCGGGAGGTCCAAAACTATACAGAAAGATGTGCTACACACATTATTCCGACATGTCCATTTTTCGACAATTTTGCAGGCCGCGACCTGACAAAATAGTGCCAAATTTGAAATGGCGATATCTCGGAACTGAGAAGATGCAGGTCTATTTATGTGGTATTTTTGGACTCGGGAGGTGCAAAACTATGCAGAAAGATGTGCTACACACATTATTCCGACATGTCCATTTTTCGCCAATTTTGAAGGCCGCGACCTGACAAAATAGTGCCAAATTTCAAATGCCGATATCTCGGAACTGAGTTGATGCAGGTCTATTTTTGTGGTATTTTTGGACTCGGGAGGTCCAAAACTATACAGAAAGATGTGCTTCACACATTATTCCGACATGTCCATTTTTCGCCAATTTTGCAGGCCGCGACCTGACAAAATAGTGTCAAACTTCAAATGCGGATATCTCGGAACTGAGTTGATGCAGGTCTATTTTTGTGGTATTTTTGGACTCGGGAGGTCCAAAACTATACAGAAAGATGTGCTACACACATTATTCCGACATGTCCATTTTTCGCCAATTTTGCAGGCCGCGACCTGACAAAATAGTGCCAAATTTGAAATGGCGATATCTCGGAACTGAGTTGATGCAGGTCTATTTATGTCGGTATTTTTGGACTCGGGAGGTGCTAAAACTATACAGAAAGATGTGCTACACACATTATTCCGACATGTCCATTTTTCGCCAATTTTGCAGGCCGCGACCTTACAAAATAGTGTCCAAATTTCAAATGCCGATATCTCGGAACTGAGTTGATGCAGGTCTATTTTTGTGGTATTTTTGGACTCGGGAGGTCCAAAACTATAAAGAAAGATGTGCTACACACATTATTCCAAAATGTCCGTTTTTCGCCAATTTTGCAGGCCGCGACCTAAAAAAATAGTGCCAAATTTCAAATGCTGGTATCTCCAAACTGAGATGATGTAGGACTATTTATGTGGTATTTTTGGACTCGGGAGGTCCAAAACTATACAGAAAGGTGTGCTACACACATTATCCAGACTAGTCCATTTTTCGCCAATTTTGCAGGCCGTGACCTGAAAAAATAGTGCCATATTTCAAATGCCGATATCTCCATACTGAGATGATGCAGGTCTATTTATGTGGTATTTTTGGACTCGGGAGGTCCAAAACTATACAGAAAGATGTGCTACACACATTATCCAGACAAGTCCATTTTTCGCAAATTTTGCAGGACGTGACCTGAAAAAATAGTACCATATTTCAAATGCTGATATCTCCAAACTGAGATGATGCAGATCTATTTATGTGGTATTTTTGGACTCGGGAGGTCCAAAACTATACAGAAAGATGTGCTATACAGATTATCCAGACAAGTCCATTTTTCGCCAATTTTGCAGGCTGTGACGTGACAAAATAGTGCCAAAATTCAAATGCCCATATCTCGGAACTGAGTTGATTCAGGTCTATTTTTTTGTATTTTTTGACTCGGGAGGTCCAAAACTATACAGAAAGATGTGCTACACACATTATTCCGACATGTCCATTTTTCGCCAATTTTACAGGCCGCGACCTGACAAAATAGTGCCAAATTTGAAATGCCGATATCTCGGAACTGAGTTGATGCAGTTCTATTTATGTGGCATTTTTTGACTCGGGAGGTCCAAAACTATACAGAAAGATGTGCTATACACATTATTCCGACATGTCCGTTTTTCGCCAATTTTGCAGGCCGCGAACTGACAAAATAGTGCCAAATTTGAAATGGCGATATCTCGGAACTCAGTTGATGCAGGTCTATTTTTGTGGTATTTTTGGACTTGGGAGGTCCAAAACTCTGCGCAAAGGCAGGTTAAGAAATACTTACAACTGGGCAGGGAAATCTATAAGCGAACTATAGAAAACAATTTATTCAGCTGCAACCTAAAAGGGGTGTGAGAAGGGAAGAAACTGATGAGTGGACACAACGGTAGAAAGGGGGAAAAGAAACTATTAAATTTTTTTTATCATCATTTGTAGAAGCAAACAAACTGAATTACTTTTATGTTTGTTTTGATTTCGTGATTTTAGCGCAGAAAGACAGGATTTGAGTGATTTGTTTAAATGATGATAAGACGAATGCATTGTTGTCTCTGACGAGGAAGCGCTTCAACAATTAAAAAGAGTGAAGCCAAACAAAGCACCTGGTCCTGATATGCGAACAAATACATTAAAATACTGAGCAGCTCAACTCGCCTGATCTTAACAATTTCTAACCAGTCTCTTAATGCAAAGTACCTTCTATCTGAAAAAAACTTCCCGCATTATACCTGTACCCAAGAAAACACATGTTTATTGTGTGGATGATCTCCGTCCAATAGCACTGACATCTGCTGTGATGAAAGTCTTTGATAGAGTGGTACAAGTCCATTTGAATGAGTCTGTCAAACCAATTTTAGATCCTTTGCAATTTGCCTACAGAAGGAACAGAAGTACAGATCATGCTGTTTGTCTCAAAACAAAATCTATGAACACCTATATAATTAAAATACGTGTGTCCGCCGAATGTTCTTTGACTTTTCTAGTGCTTTTAATACCATTCAACCTCACCTTTTAGCAAAGAAGCTTGTACACATGGGACTCGCTTTTCCGACTATTTTATGGGTTTTAGACTTTCTTACTAATAGGCCCCAGTTTGTAAAATTAAACTGTTTCTTTTACAGACACTGCTGCACCACAAGGCACAGTGCTCTCACCGTTTCTCTTTACTTTGAGTGCAGAAGTTTGACTAATTCGTGTCCACTAGTTAAGTTGCAGATGGTTCCTGACAGCCAGGACTGATTACTGATAACGATGACAATGACGCTGACTACCGAAGAAAAACTGACAGACCTGGGGAACATAAACCTGGGGGAACAGACTTGGGGGAGCTCATACCTGGGGGAACATAGACCTGCTCCCCTTTGAGGTACAATTTTGATTCAACATCTCTTTCCAGACTTTCGAATGCACACACACACACACACACACACACACACACACACACCGTGTGTGTGTGTGTTTGTAAAGTTATGCATAATTATGTGTGCCGGTGTACACCTGCGCGCGCCTTACTCCAGTCACTATGAGATTTAGAACATTAATTAAAAATAATTGGAATCATTGGAATACAGCATTGTTAAATTCCTTGCCTGCCCATTCCACATGAGTTTAATGAATTTTAAAACAAAATAATTCAGGTCTGGACTAATTTATGCTTTCATCTCCCTGTCCCCCTCCTCCCCCTTCCATCGGCTTCAAAAGTTTCCGTAAGTGTCTTCAAAGATTCTGAAACTGACAGTAAGTGTTACCAATATAATTAATGATAATGAATCGCTCTTTCATAGTTCAAAATCTCACAAAGGCAACTCAGTGCAATGCACTCTCCTTCCCCACAGTTCGCGCACGTCGCAAACAACACGCGCGCACGCAGTATCTCAATGTGTCTTTGCAAAGTCATTTCCAGTTTACCTCAACCGATCTGTTGTTCAAATAAAGTCATTCCATATCAAGTTCAGGTTGTGACGAATACCGGGAAAGATTCTCCTAACCGTGACACCCCCCTGCTTTCCCTGACACACCCAACTGTAGTCTTTGTCCGCGTGGCACAAAGACAGGACAGTGCTTTCGACTCTCGGTACTTACCTTGACACCATACTTACCAAGTCACATTGAACAACCATGACGTGCATTCACCAAAGTATTTTAGCGTCCTAAATTCAGGCACTTATTTCACCGGCAATTTTTGTGCACGGATGAAACGTTGTTACCATTAATAAATTAGTTTTCAGTGGTTTTCGACTCATTTTGAACGTTATTTTACTCAAATATGACGCGGATTCACTGAGTCACTAAGCTAACGTGCTCCCATCTTGCTCTTTCCATTTTTGGTCCTGCAAACAATGAAGATGTAAACAAAATCGTCGGTTCAGTTCATGTCATGGGTCATTTCGCGTCGTAGTTTGTTTATTTCTTATCAGAAGGGTCGACGACACGCAACATGTCATTTCTCACTGATTTAGCGCCTCCATTGCAAAACATGCGAAAATTTTCGTTTGAATAGGTGCAATAATTCAGTACGATAAAATAGGACATTACCCCTAATTGATAATAATAATCACGACAAAATACACTATGGAAAACAGACATATGCCGCCGCCACATTTGCTTCTTCATCACCTTGCAAAAGATTTTGCCTTGCTCCATCCTCGTGTTGAACTTGTAAACAGACAGCCGATTGGTCAGAAAACACAATGCTGTTCTCCCGAACCAATCACACACACACACACACACACGCGCGCGCGCGCGCGCGCGAATCAAAAGCCAGTTTTGAAAATGGAAAAAAATGCACGTGCGCGCGCGCGCGCACACACACACACACACACACACACACACACACACATCAAAAGCCGGTCTTGCAATTGGGAACAAATACATGTGCGCGCGAGGCGCGCGGGCACACTGCCACAGACACACACACACACACATCTGCTAAGCAGATGTGTGACCAGTAGTATAACCCAACGCGCTTTGTAGGCCTTGAGTGCATGCCGGCATATATGTTTGTGCGCACACACACACACACACACACTGTGACCCCTCTCCGCCCCCCCCCCCCACCCACCCCCCTCCCCCCACTCCCAATCCCCCCCCCCCCCCCCCCCCCACACACACACACACACACACTGACAAGTACCGTGACACGCGCTGCCATTGACTTACACTGAATCACATATTCGGAACAGCACACAGGCTGTTAAAACAATACATGAGAAATTCAGGCACAAACATAACATGCTATGGAAACAGCCGGGGGTAGACGTGACTTGCTGATATACACAGAGAAGACGAATATGAGATGAAGTGAAAAAGACTCCATGCGGCATGTCGCCCACGTGTCCCACCTGCCCCGCGGCACCGAATTACGAACATACATCATGTGTGGGCTAAGTTGAGTTTAACAGGTCGTTGTGCCCTTTATTAATCAAGGTCTATTGCTCAGGACTCAGTTGCTTTGGAACTCAATCTCTCTGGTGAAGGTTTCGTTGTACTGCTCCAGGGGGTGGGTCAGTCGGTCCCGGATGTTTGTGAGTCACCCGGCGTCCAATGAGGCCAGAGATCCGTGTTCCAAACTAGGGGGAGACTTGGTTCAGTGTGTCAAGAGGGGTGGAATTATATAGTTGTGTCAATGGTACTTATTTATATCACACACTGCAGGTGACACACTGTAACTTGAACTGGATAGCCCCTATCTGTAGCAACTGAACCGGCGTCGATTCCACTGAGCCCGGTTCAGAGCCCGGCGGCGTTCGGTTCTTTTACCTGAAAACTGCACACGTCTCAGTGGTTAACCAGTCAAACCAGAAAGTCAGTGCTCCCGCAACGCGCGCAGTCTGCTTGCAGTTGTGGCATTGTAGGTATACTAATATTCAGTGAACAACTCGGGAAGGGGGCCCGTGAAACCGCGAGCTCTCAGACCATTCTTCAGACCCGGCATTGGTTAGTTGTTTTCTGCACAGTTTTGGATGCATAAAATGACTAGGAGATATGGCAAAAATTAGCAAAGACCTGCCGGATGTTGAGGTAAGAGGGCGTGCTCACTACAAACACCAGTTTGGGCGTTACTTCGACCAGTATCGGTGTTTCTCAGCTTTCAAGGGCTCTTCTTGACACTTACTTTACTGCGGCCACCACCGGCTGAGTCTGTGGCATCCAAGCATGTGCTTACCATTTTAGCCCACGTGTAATATGGCCCTCGTGATCGATACTGGCGCAACGGACACATTCAGTCGATGACTGTATACCTTACCTCTCATCCTTTGTTGCTATTATATATCATGAGATCAATGATGGGACACTAGTAATCAGTACCGACACCACGGCCGGCCGGTACTCTGGTCCGGTCGGTGACACACAGATAAAAACAAATACACTTATTAGCAGGAAAAAGAGAGGGGGTAAAGGTGACTGTAGCGACGCGCTCTCCCCGGGTAGAGCAGCTCGAATCAAACACAGAGAAATATGTTGTGATAAAATATAAAACGGCACAACACAATACCTGCTACTTTCGAATTTATGTGCCAGGATTTCCCCGGAAATGAGTCATTGACCATAGTGCGCATGCGCTAAGGAAAGGGAACGGCAGCAGGGGAGCTGACAGCATACCAGTTTGAAACAGGTGGGCTTGTGCATAATGATTTCGAAAATAACAGTTTTCAGGGAGTGTTTTGCCTCTAATTATGGTGTGCATTTTGCATGTACTCGCGAGTTATGGCGTTTTGCTGATTACATCTTGAAAACCATTGTCTTACTGCGAGCGATCCTCGCAGTTGACCGTCAACTTCGCACAGGACTCGTCTGCCACTTCCGAGTCGGATTCTTGTCGTGCATTGGAGTGTATCACTATCAGACAAACGATGTGTTGTATGAATCATCCGCATACAATGCAACCGGTCTTTGATAAGAGTTCGCCGACCCAGTCTTTGTGGGGGAGGGGGGGGGGGGTCTGTACATTATGCATTGTGTTCTGGATTAAGTTCAAATAAGTTATGCCAACTATTTTCAGGTCTGTTTGCATTCAAGCCTTCGGACCATTCTCGTAGTCCGTTTGACCAGTCTACCTATCGGGTCAAAAGGGTGGGGACGGAGAAGGGGGAGGGAGGCTAAGTTGGAGACCGGTGGACTAAATGCAGTTAAGGTGTGGCAAAGGGTTAAAATATAATTAAATTGAATGTCTTTCACAAATTTTAGTTTGAACTTAGGCTGTAACTCTTTTAGTTTTTATTTCATGTTGCATTTTGAATATATAACTTTACATTCACTGAATGAATGATTTTGCAGCACAGGAACAGCAATTTTTTTTTTATTGCCAAGGAACTTGCATTGAAAAAAAACAAAATCTTCTTGCATTGACCCAGTAACTGTAGCCCACAGATTTGTTTTTCAATTTGAAACTAGACATGTTGTGGTATTAGAACTATGTATGGGCACTATGGCTATGCATTTCATGTCAGAACACATTTCTTATTCATTGTTTTGCTCCACTTATTTTTTCCCATGGATACCCATTTAAAAGAAAAAATATTTTTGCTGTTCTCGTTATATACTTGAAAAGTTCTCTCACCTAACCACATCACTTGGTGCCCTTGTACAGTTTAAGTATTAGTAGGTTAGCAATTAGGCATCATAGGTAAAATAGCCTCCTGATGTAAATAGACTTTTTATGTAAACTGGTAGCCATGGTGGGGCTCACAAAGTATCTCATTGTTTTCTTCTATTGTCATAGGATTGCTCTGTTACAGACGTGTCCACACAAACCAGCAAAATGTCCAGCCGCAAAGCAAAGGGGAAGACCACCAAGAAGCGCGCCCAGCGTGCGACTTCCAATGTCTTTGCCATGTTTGACCAGTCCCAGATCCAGGAGTTCAAAGAAGCCTTCAATATGATCGACCAGAACCGTGATGGTTTTATTGACAAGGAGGATTTAGGAGACATGCTTGCATCACTTGGTGAGGCCATTTTCTCTCTTTCTGTCATTCCATTCTCTTTCCTACCAAGTACCATTTATCTCTCTCTCATCGGTATACATTTGTGTGTGGAATGTGTGTGTGTGTGTGACAAGACTGAACTTTTTTTGTTGAAGAAAATGTCACCAAAATTGAACAACAGGCACAGGGTGAGAAAGTGTCATTATCAAAGAAAGACAAAAGGAAGCTCATCATTGAGCATTTTATCATTATGATAGGATTATTTGGGGGAGTCTTAATAATGGTTTTGATTTTTGGTCAGCACAGATGAAACCCTGACTAAACTACAACTTAAAACTTAATTAAAAGTGTACTTTAGTTAATCAAAAAAGTAATATGAAAGTTCATTTTGTAAATCGCAACAAATACTGTGTGAAACTACCATTGTACTTGTGCTGATTTGCTACTCAGTATGTGTGATATTTCACTTTGTTTTTTATATTGAAGTTTATGTTATCTTAGAATTAGATCTCTTTTTTTCTAAATAGAGTTCTGCTTGTGTGTGAATGACTGGTGTCTTTGATTTGTCTCTGCACAAGATTCAGTGCCATATAAATACTTTTATTATTATTATTATTATTATTATCTCTTCCTGGGTGTTCGTTTCTTCTTTTCAGGAAACTGTTTTCAAGAGCTTTGGTTGTCTGGATATGATTTCAATTTCTTTTCCAGTTCCACTCAAAGAACTGTTTGAAAATGTCCAGCTTGATCTTAAGCACTTATTTACTGTACTAAATGATTTTTTTAAATCCATAGTGTGTATAACTATATAAAGACATCAGTTTAAATCCTAAACAAAATGTTGCCATAGTGCCTACAAGACGCCCACTGATGTCCTGCATCTATTCTGATTTTTCCTTCATAGGAGTTTGATTCAATGAACAGTTAGTTTTATGTGGGTTAAAAGTGGCTTTGCATCAAATGCAAAATGGGTGTCAGAAACTTTGTTAAAAAAAAAAAAAAAAAAAAAAAAGGACAGTGGTCCCAGTCAAGAGACCAGTTGTGGTTTTTTTGGTGTTTTTTGGTGGTTGTTTTTTTGGTTTTCTTTTTATCACAAGATTTCTCTGTGTGAAATTTGGGTTGCTCTCCCCAGGGAGAGATGTCACTACACTACAGTGCCACCCATTTTTTTGTATTTTTTCCTGTGTGCAGTTTTATTTGTTTTTCCTATCGAAGTGGATTTTTCTACAGAATTTTGCCAGGAACAACCCTTTTGTTGACGTGGGTTCTTTTACATGTGCTAAGTGCATGCTGCACATGGGACCTCAGTTTATCGTCTCATCTGAATGACTAGCATCCAGACCACCACTCAAGGTCTAGTGGAGGGGGAGAAAATATGGGTGGCTGAGCCGTGATTTGAACCAGCGCGCTCAGATTCTCTCGCTTCCTAGGCAGACGCGTTACCTCTAGGCCATCACTCCACATATGCAGATGGTTATGTATGGTAATAACAATGAGAGATGTATCTATTTTGTGTGATGATTGGTTTGGACTTGAACGAGATGACAAAGACAGTGATGAAACTGACAGCAATATTCGACACATTGGTTTGTCCCACCTGTCTAAACAGACATCAGATTTGAGCTGGTGACAATGACTGACAGTTATGGGGCATTACATTCGCACAATTTGAGATCAGAGAAGAGGGGGAGGAGAGAGAGAGGAGTGGTGTAAAATGATAGGTCAAAGACCAGACAGAGGGCATGGAAAGGAGGCGGGGCAATGACCATCAGTGAACTTCATTCACAGTGGTCATCTAGCTAGCAGGAAATGAACAACAGGCAATATCCACAATTTTCATGAAACAAAAAGGAATGGGAATCACATTTTTATTTTTTCACACTTTTTATCATTGATTAGTTGACCGACTTCTTTGTAGAGGATGCAGGATACACAGCAGACCCTTTTTGGCTCAGTTGCAGCCAGGAGGGGAGGAGTATCATCAAAGAGCTTCCCCCTCTAAAATGGGTATGCTCTTAGATGTCAAAAAGAAAAGCTTGACTGCTCAGTTTCTGAGAACATGATTGATTTTTTTGTATCTTGTCTGAATCCACCTTTGTCAGTGCTTGAACATTTATTCATTTACATGTCTACAAGCATTGTGATTATTATCATAAACATATTACCTGTTTTGTTTACTTCTACAGATGTAATCTGACAATAAGTACGCTTTTTCCAGCTGCATTTTGTTCCTTTTCTTTTTGGATGTCATTCTGTAGAGGTGGAAATAGACTTGGAAATAGAATTGGTGGGGAAACCCAGATTCAGAATCCATATTCATTTTCCTTCACAAAAATGTTTACTCTTCTGTAGTTCCAATAGATTTTGAACTGCAATTTTAAGAATTATTTCCCTTGAATCATCAAAATTGCCTTGCAAGGGGAGAAAACATTTTGTTGTTGTTGTTGGGTACAAAATTCTGGCACTGAACTGCTTAAACTGGACATATTTTTCCACCTGAAGTAGATGAGCTGATAAAGCTTCCTTATGAATATTATATATTTTTACAGAATGAATACACCCTTTTATAATTGTCTCAGAACCAAACTGAACTAGAATTATGAAAAAAAAAAAAAAAATTATTTAGAAAGTTTTTTTGTTTTTTTTTCTTTCAAAAATAATTTTGGGTATCAATTTCTTAGATTTAACAAATTAGTATTTGTGAAGGTAGAGAGAAAAAAAAAGTACAAGCTTCAGACCAGTTTAATAATTAAATTTGATCAAGAAGAACATGAACATTCATATGTATTTATAACATATATTTAATAATCAAATACCATTGTATACTGCCATAGCAATGTTGTTGTTTTTTGGTTGTTTAAAAAAAAAAAAATTCAAATCCCAGTTGTAACACATTGTGCTGCAGAGTAATGGCAGTAGTTGGCAGTTTGGAGAGTTGAATAAAATGTGTACAAATCAGAATTAGTCAACGTATACATTGGACACTATGAACAAGACGTGTGTAGAAGTGCAGTCCATTTGTGGACTGTGTGTTCAGGTAAAAACCCAACAGAGGCACAGCTGGATGAGATGATGAACGCAGCACCAGGCCCCATCAACTTCACCATGTTCCTCACCATGTTTGGTGACAAGCTGAACGGCACCGATCCTGAAGATGTCATCAAGAATGCCTTTGCCTGTTTCGATGAAGAAGGAAAAGGTACAGTTAAGAGACATTTGTGAAGTTTTATGTGTGCCCGTGTTGACATGTTATACATGTGTTCTGATACACACCCATATATATGGACATGAATTAGTCATACTTGCACACATAATATTCATGCAAGTGCATACATCTCCAATAGTGATATCATACACATGTATTCTTAGAGGTGGACGTGTCCTTGTGCAATATTCAGTGTATGTCATTGTCATTGTAGGCTAAGAAAATGTCAGGTTTTATGCCACATTTTATGAAATACTGAAATAGACTTTTAAAAAATTTATTGACTCTTGAATTTTTGGTGTGTCTAAGATTACTAAGTCCACTTTGCGTGGATTTGGCAGTGGGTTTTTTTTGTTTTTTTCTTATTGTTGTTTTTTCATATGTTTTTGGTTTTTTTTCCAATTGGGTTGAATTTGTCAAGTATAACTAGAAGTAGTTCCAAACCTGTTTTGTCCATTTCTGTTTTCAAGCTGATTCCCTGTGAAATATTTCCCTTTGATAATTTGAGATAATGTTTACAGTAGTTTGGCATGGCAAGAATGGGAGATAATCAGATTTTGAAAAAGTCTTAAGTTAACAGAATTCTACCAAACATAACTGGGAAATATTTGTCCTCTCCTGATTAATAATAATATCATTTGTTTGCTTACATTATGGCCAGTTGTTTGTTTATGTTTTGTTTGTTTATATTTCGTTTCCAATGTATACTTTGTTTCCTTTTTTTTTTTTTTTTTAATTATATTAATTTCTCCTTCTAATTTACCACATTAAAAATAAAGAAGAAAAAGATTTAGCATCATGTTTTTAAATCTGCTTTGAAGTATAAAGTCTGTCCATCAAAACTGCTGCATTTGCAGTCAACCGCATGGTAACTAGCAGCCAATCGCAGACTGTGTATCAATACCTCTTCAAATTACAGACTGCTGATAAACTCAGATAATGATCAGACTCATCTGTGATTTGAAATCAAGGATTTTGTATATCAAAACAATAAGGTTTTTTTTTTAATCAGTTTATAAATAAGCCCCACACAGTTGGTCTTTTTGACTTTGAGTATCTTGATATTGTGGATTGTGGATATTAGTGTGATGTAGATATGTGTGGCCTCAACTTCCACACACTTGCACTTCAGTGTTAATATTTCCTACCTGAAACCAACATCAAGTTATTCTGAGCCAGATCTGATTGGGCTTTCAACAGTCCAAGGGCAGCAATCAGCTCTCCTGTGTGTGGATGGGACAGAAAAAATGTGCAGTGCTTTCTGATTGATAAGCTTACACTTTTGAAGAAAGATGAGGATTTTATGTATATGCCAAACAGATAGAAATGTACTAATACTTTCACAGTTTCAGGAGTGTATATGTTTTTAAATGGTTTGTTTACAAAACGATCAGGGCAAGTCGTATGTCAGCAACTGGAGCAATCATAAACAAATGGGTATATCATAAGTTACGTAGTTAATGGTTAGGTATGTATTTTTGTATGTGTGTGTGTATGTGTGTGTGTTTTTTTGTTTTTGTTTTGTTAAATCACCCAAATCATCAGTTGGAATTTGGAGTCTGGGGCTTTTTTTCTTTTTCTTTTTTTTTTTTCTTTTTTTTTTTCTTTTTTTTTATCTCCCAAATCATTAGTTTTCCAGAATGCAGGAAGAGTTTGCCTTGACATTGTAGGGAATGACATTGTGTGTGTGTGCAGGTTTCATTCAGGAGGACAGATTGCGAGAGTTGTTGACCACCATGGGTGACAGGTTCACAGATGATGAGGTGAGGATTCAGGCTGCCTTGTTTGTCTGTCAGTCCGACTGCCCTGTTCTCATGTTCGGGATTGTTTCATGGAAATTCAGAAATGTAATCACACAGTGAGCGTACAATATGTATCTGCATATGATTATCAGTCAGTGCACTTATGAAGTTGGTGTGCATGTGCATTGATAGCATTGGAGTAATGGTGTGCAGTAATCCTCATGGATACGTACGTATGTATGTACGTCGATGATAGTTAAAATAAAAATGTCCTGTGCAGCATTTGTACTCTTCTAAGACCGCTATTGCCTTTCTTAACATTTAAACTGCAGGATTTATTTTTGGGGCGTGGGGGGTTATTTATGTGAGCATGTATGGGCTTTATTTGGCTTTTTTTTTGTGTATGTGTGTGTGTGTGTTTCAGTGACTTAAAACAAGATTCATTTCTCCAAACACAGTAAGTGTGAAAATGAGGAACAGTTGCTGATTTCCTCTCTTTTTTTCCCCCCTTCTTTTTCAGGTTGATGAAATGTTCCGCGATGCACCGATCAAGAGGGGTAACTTTGACTACATGGAGTTCACAAGAATCCTCAAGTACGGCAAGAAAGAAGCTGACGAATAGGCTGCCAGGACTGTGTCTGTTGCATGTGTCAGTGCTTGCGTACATGTACATACCTTGCTGCTGCAAACCATTTACATATGATTTTATATTGTGTATCTACACATTGTTATAATCATTACGCAGGACAGGTAGTCTTTCAGAAGTGTTGTTAATGTTTCTCTCAAAGCAACAAGTTTGATTGTTGGCTTTATAACACATAAACAAAGTATTATAGAAAACTGTCTTCTATGGGGTGGGGGTCGGGAGAGGAAAGGTGGGGAATGTTGAAATGTTTATCCAAGGATAGATGAATGTTGAAATTTGAAAAATGGTGATTTTAATGAATGACAGGTTATACAAGAACGTTGTTGATTCCCATGTAAGGGATAAAGGGTCATTGAATAATGTGAACTGACATGTTTTTTCAGAGGTCAGTAGTCATAGTTTGTTGGTGCTTGCACAAAATACTGTTTCTTTTTTGTGTGTGTTTTTTGTTGAGAAAATGGAAAGTGATTTTTAAAGAAAGATTGCTCTTTGGCTGTTTTGGTTCTTATTTATTTGTTTAAATGTTTCAACTCTTTATTCAGAAACAGAATGCAATCACAAATAATGCAGTTAATGAACTGATATAGAAGGATGGTTGATTCTAGTTGTGAAAGCAAGGCAGAGTTGACAGTGAATGGAATGAGTATTTTATTGTATTAGAGCTTAACTGAAAGTAAAAGAAGAGATAAGCTTGGGGTATAGAGACACACAGTAGATTTTTAGCTCATTAGCAGTTACACAATATTCTTATTTTTGACATTACTGGTTCATATATTCACATTCCAGCATGTTTGTTTACTATGAATGCAACTACATTCGTAAAGTTGTTTTTCTTCTGGATTTCAATAAATCTTCCAGTGAAATTGATTTTTTTTCTCCTGGGAGTGAGTTACACTTCAATCACAATTTGAGTTCTTTCTTACTGTTTTAATTTTTGAATGTTTTTTGTACTAATATGTGTATTATTTTTCTTTGAGCATCAGACCAACTTCATTGATGAAATGGACCAAACACAAAAAGTATGAGCTTGTGAGGTGTTCATATGGCTTTCTTTATGCAATTAAAAGTGTACAAAAAAAAAAAAAATGTGTTGCTATGTGTTTCCTTTTTGGTTGTTGTGCTCCAGATTATGTTTAAATCTACATCCTGTGTTTTCTTTGATGATGATGGGCCTTTTCTTAATTTGGTTTACAGATTTGTTTATGAGTTCTGCTGTTTGCAGGCTCTATAAATGAAGGCAGTTAGGTTTTATTTTATGCTCATTTGTTTGTTGTTTTCTTGTTGTTGTTGTTTGGTTGGTTGGTGTTTTTTGTGGGTTTTGCTTATTTGGTTGGTTGGTGTTTTTTGTTTTGTTTTTTTGTGGTTTTTTAATTTTATAAAAAGAATGGCATCCTCTGAGTGGATTATTCATTGTAGTTGTAGTCCCAAGTTACAGTGCACATGCTAGTAAGAATGTTCATGCAGATGAGTGCTTGTGAGCCCCATTATTTCAAAAGAAATTGAGCATTTTTATGAAATATGGTATAGGCTACGTTTTCATCTCAAGGCCTGACTAAGCGCGTTGGGTTACGCTGCTGGTCAGGCATCTGCTTGGCAGATGTGGTGTAGCGTATATGGATTTGTCCGAACGCAGTGACGCCTCCTTGAGCTACTGAAACTGAAACTGAAACTTTCATGCCTGATCAGTTGGTGCAACAATTGTCAGGTGGCTTATTTGACATATTTGTGAGCACTTCATGCATACAAGCAGCAGCAATCCAGAAATGTGGATTAATCTGGAAGACACAATCTATAACTGGTATGAGTGGAAAGTATATTTATTTCGTAATGTTCAATCCAAATTTGGTATTGACAGACAAAGCATTTTCAGATAAAATTATTTTGTTAAAGTTTACAACACACACACACACACACACACACACGTGCATGCACACACAGTGACACACAGACAACTCAGCTGAAACTCAGGGTTATTACATAGACTCGCGCATGTGAACACACGAGCTAAAAGTACACAAAGTATACAAGTAGGCATGCACACACACACATGCACACACATACTGAAAGATAAATTAGTAGTTGTAGATTATAAATGTGTCAGGGGAGCTAGTATCTCAGTCTCTTGTTAAAGATACATGTTAATAAAAAAACACAAAAATTAAGTTAAAATAATATAAATTATAACCAAATCACAAATTTTCACACACAAAGCATGTGCTGACTTTTCATACCAAACAAATACTTGATTTGCATCCTAAATTACATACCATGAAGTGGTCAAAATGGCACCATACAGTTATAAAATGGGTTTGAAAAAAATCTTTCAGGATGAACATGAAAAAAATTTTTTTTTTTAAATCATGTTATTTGTACTGAGGAATTACAAATCTATTTGCTGTATGTAACAAATAATAAAACACTGTTTATTCAAGCACATTTTGCAAAGCGACATTAACAACTTTTTGAGAGCATGGCACATGTATGCACAGATTTTGTGTGTTTGTATGCATGCACAAGCTTTGTATTGATACTGACAAATGATGTTCGGGGATGACATACATTATCCTTTCCATTTTCAGCTTCTCTGTTTGTCTTTTTCGGGCTGTGTGTATCTCTCTTGTTGTTTCTCTTAATGTCCCACATCTCCACTTTCTCTCTGTCAGATTATAAAGGGAAAAAGAATCACACACACACACCATTGTGCAGGAGAGGGAAACCACGTCAGACATGACATTTCACAGGTGATTTTGAACACAAAGAAAATCAGCTTTCGTTGCGATTTTCGGCATCTCATTCCTACATCTGTCGTTTTTGCCGCAAAGGAATACCCCCGAAAGAACAATCCACATTGTGTAAACAGATAGAGCGTTTCATGGAATATTCTTCTTTGTCCGTGGGCTGCAACTCCTACGTTCACACTATGTACAGAAGTGGGTTTTTACTTGTGTGACCGTTTTTACCCCGCCATGTAGGCCGCCATACTCCATTTTCGGTGGTGTTTCATGGAATATAATTCTGGCAAAAGTGTTGGGGTTTCTCGTTTGAATGGCTGTAAAACTGAAATGTACGCTATACATCTTGAGAAATCCGATGCCAAAGATGGTTTTGTTGGTTGGCTCCTTGTTCGATTCAACTGAATTAACGAAGTATGATCAGACTGTAGATTTTGTTCCAACCAGAGCTCACCGAGGGCTTCTCTCAACACAGCGGCTAATTCCTTTAGCCATGTACTCCTCCCACAATTTGTCTCCTGTTGCCTAGGGTTGTGGCCATTATTAGGCTTAATTCGGAATTTCAACCGGAATGTAGATGTTTTCATGGGTACGAGAGATAGAAAAAAGAGGAGAAAATATGCATTTATTTTTCAAATGACAATACGTACACGTCTTTATATGTTTGTTTGTGCGTGTACATGTTTGCTGATTAAAATTGAACAAAAACAAACAAACAAACAAACAAAAAACCTGACTTGCACACTGATCCTGAGAGTGATAAGAAAAAAACATACATAAAAGGCCTAATGGCAGATGGCTGAGATATATAGGGTTTTTTTGTGTGTGTTCTCATCCGCCCAAACCCAATTGACCGAGCTCAGAGTCTACACATTATTCTGGGTAGATTCATGAAAAATACATGTCGCTTTTTGGCTGCTGACGCACACACCGTCATGGAAACGCGGCGCCTATCACATAGTTATTGATTGGAAATTAAAACGCTCTTAACAAACAACTAATAAAATGTCATCTACTTCTCTGAAAAAAGAAGATGAAAACAACAACAACAACACACACACACACACACACACACACACACACACTGTCTTTCGGTCTCGGTCTCGGTCTCTGTCTCTCTCTCTCTCTCTCTCGCTTTATATCAGTTCCAGTGAAAAGACGTCAAACCGAAGAACGAACACACTCGCACTCACACACACACTGACACACACACAAATTGGAAGTGCGATGATTGCGTCAGACGTGACATTTTACCGGTAATTTAGGGCCCAAACAATATTGACATTCATGAGATCCTTGGCATCTCATACCTCAACCTGACGTCGAAATAAGAAAGGAAAATATTCAGTGTAAATATCGTGAAGAACACCCATAGGGATGACCAAAAAGAACGCGTACTGAAACAATGGAATACGTAACACAGAGCTAGTCTGTTGTAACTAGAAACGTTATGCCAACGGTCCACATATACTCTTGAGTCTGACCACTGTGACTTCCACTTCAAATACAAGTTGTTGTTATTGCGCATCTCAAGTTTTAACAAAACTGGCGAAAGACTGCCCAGTATCCTACTATTGTTCTCCCAGAGGACATTCAGAAAAAAACAGAAAAAAAGAAGAAAAAAAAATTGGCCTTGTGGTCGTGCAACTAAACTTTGACCAGTTTTCTGGTAATTAATAACAGGCCATATATGTAGAACAGGCAATTTTTAACGTCAAGCAAATCAACAACAAAAAAACAACACAAAACAAAACAAACAAACCAAAAAAAAAAAAACAAAAAAACACAGAAAGACACCTTCATGCTTGGGTTTGTTTTGTTTTTAATGACTTGATAGAAATAGACCACAGCAGCAGCATAGAATTCATTTTGTAACGTAAACAATATTCTCAGAAGTGGGAAAAGGGGGGAGTCAGGGGGTGGATATTTAATGAGGCGACTTCTTCTCTGGAAGGGTAGCTTGGATTTCCCACAGAGAAACGTGTTTTGACATGACTGACTGCAATGCGGGTACAGCGCCGCACAGCACAGCACAGTACGGCACAGCACAGCACAGCACAGCACCCGGTACAATATGATGAAAATCATCTGAATAACACTATACGCATGAGTCAGAAGAAAAGGAGTAGAACTAATCAAGTAATGCATAATGCATTGTCCATTTCGATCATATTCATGTGTGTGTGCGAGTGAGTGCATGTGTTTCGCGTGTGTATGCAATTGCGCGCGCGCGCGTGTGTGTGTGTGTGTGTGTGCACGTGTGTATGTGTGTGTGTGTGTGTGTGTTCTGATTCTGTAATATGAAGTAACCACACGTTCACAGTGACAGTGAATATGACGAGAGAGAGAGAGAGAGAGAGAGAGAGAGAGCATTGGTAATGGCTTTATGTCTGTGTTTTAGTCAATCGAAAAGCAAATCACCGAAAACAGACATATTGACTCGACTATGAAACAACCAGAATTCGACCGTGTGGGTGGTGAGAGCGAGACTCGGAGAGAGAGGGAGAGAGAGAGAGAGAGAGGTGAGGGGGAGAGAACAGCGGTATACTATATAGCCGGCTAAGCGGTCGTCCAGAAACCCTGTTTTCCTCTTAGTGCTTTCAGTCCATTAAAAACAACAACAACAACAACAACAAAACGACAATCGGCTGAACGCCGTTTCGACTAATTGATATTT
>NC_134878.1:17086400-17099874 GCF_041734735.1 Babylonia areolata | reverse complement strand
GTTCCAAACCTGTTTTGTCCATTTCTGTTTTCAAGCTGATTCCCTGTGAAATATTTCCCTTTGATAATTTGAGATAATGTTTACAGTAGTTTGGCATGGCAAGAATGGGAGATAATCAGATTTTGAAAAAGTCTTAAGTTAACAGAATTCTACCTAACATAACTGGGAAATATTTGTCCTCTCCTGATTAACTCACTCAATACGGCCAGCCCTCTCTTCTCCTGTACACAGACCCCTCGGATGTCCAGTGGGTGTCTGAATGACCCCAACCTTTAGCTTACGTCGTCAGAATTGTGGTATTCTTTGTCAACATTCACGTCTTCAGTATAAGAGCCTTCCGCTTGCAATATTTTGATGATGGTAATTGGGGTGAAACGCTGTTAACGTCGTCGCTTTCGCCGTTCGTATGGAAAGAGTTAATAATAATATCATTTGTTTGCTTACATTATGGCCAGTTGTTTGTTTATGTTTTGTTTGTTTATATTTCGTTTCCAATGTATACTTTGTTTCCTTTTTTTTTTCTTTTTTTTTTTAATTATATTAATTTCTCCTTCTAATTTACCACATTAAAAATAAAGAAGAAAAAGATTTAGCATCATGTTTTTAAATCTGCTTTGAAGTATAAAGTCTGTCCATCAAAACTGCTGCATTTGCAGTCAACCGCATGGTAACTAGCAGCCAGTCGCAGACTGTGTATCAATACCTCTTCAAATTACAGACTGCTGATAAACTCAGATAATGATCAGACTCATCTGTGATTTGAAATCAAGGATTTTGTATATCAAAACAATAAGGTTTTTTTTTTAATCAGTTTATAAATAAGCCCCACACAGTTGGTCTTTTTGACTTTGAGTATCTTGATATTGTGGATTGTGGATATTAGTGTGATGTAGATATGTGTGGCCTCAACTTCCACACACTTGCACTTCAGTGTTAATATTTCCTACCTGAAACCAACATCAAGTTATTCTGAGCCAGATCTGATTGGGCTTTCAACAGTCCAAGGGCAGCAATCAGCTCTCCTGTGTGTGGATGGGACAGAAAAAATGTGCAGTGCTTTCTGATTGATAAGCTTACACTTTTGAAGAAAGATGAGGATTTTATGTATATGCCAAACAGATAGAAATGTACTAATACTTTCACAGTTTCAGGAGTGTATATGTTTTTAAATGGTTTGTTTACAAAACGATCAGGGCAAGTCGTATGTCAGCAACTGGAGCAATCATAAACAAATGGGTATATCATAAGTTACGTAGTTAATGGTTAGGTATGTATTTTTGTATGTGTGTGTGTATGTGTGTGTGTTTTTTTGTTTTTGTTTTGTTAAATCACCCAAATCATCAGTTGGAATTTGGAGTCTGGGGCTTTTTTTCTTTTTCTTTTTTTTTTTTCTTTTTTTTTTTCTTTTTTTTTATCTCCCAAATCATTAGTTTTCCAGAATGCAGGAAGAGTTTGCCTTGACATTGTAGGGAATGACATTGTGTGTGTGTGCAGGTTTCATTCAGGAGGACAGATTGCGAGAGTTGTTGACCACCATGGGTGACAGGTTCACAGATGATGAGGTGAGGATTCAGGCTGCCTTGTTTGTCTGTCAGTCCGACTGCCCTGTTCTCATGTTCGGGATTGTTTCATGGAAATTCAGAAATGTAATCACACAGTGAGCGTACAATATGTATCTGCATATGATTATCAGTCAGTGCACTTATGAAGTTGGTGTGCATGTGCATTGATAGCATTGGAGTAATGGTGTGCAGTAATCCTCATGGATACGTACGTATGTATGTACGTCGATGATAGTTAAAACAAAAATGTCCTGTGCAGCATTTGTACTCTTCTAAGACCGCTATTGCCTTTCTTAACATTTAAACTGCAGGATTTATTTTTGGGGCGTGGGGGGTTATTTATGTGAGCATGTATGGGCTTTATTTGGCTTTTTTTTTGTGTATGTGTGTGTGTGTGTTTCAGTGACTTAAAACAAGATTCATTTCTCCAAACACAGTAAGTGTGAAAATGAGGAACAGTTGCTGATTTCCTCTCTTTTTTTCCCCCCTTCTTTTTCAGGTTGATGAAATGTTCCGCGATGCACCGATCAAGAGGGGTAACTTTGACTACATGGAGTTCACAAGAATCCTCAAGTACGGCAAGAAAGAAGCTGACGAATAGGCTGCCAGGACTGTGTCTGTTGCATGTGTCAGTGCTTGCGTACATGTACATACCTTGCTGCTGCAAACCATTTACATATGATTTTATATTGTGTATCTACACATTGTTATAATCATTACGCAGGACAGGTAGTCTTTCAGAAGTGTTGTTAATGTTTCTCTCAAAGCAACAAGTTTGATTGTTGGCTTTATAACACATAAACAAAGTATTATAGAAAACTGTCTTCTATGGGGTGGGGGTCGGGAGAGGAAAGGTGGGGAATGTTGAAATGTTTATCCAAGGATAGATGAATGTTGAAATTTGAAAAATGGTGATTTTAATGAATGACAGGTTATACAAGAACGTTGTTGATTCCCATGTAAGGGATAAAGGGTCATTGAATAATGTGAACTGACATGTTTTTTCAGAGGTCAGTAGTCATAGTTTGTTGGTGCTTGCACAAAATACTGTTTCTTTTTTGTGTGTGTTTTTTGTTGAGAAAATGGAAAGTGATTTTTAAAGAAAGATTGCTCTTTGGCTGTTTTGGTTCTTATTTATTTGTTTAAATGTTTCAACTCTTTATTCAGAAACAGAATGCAATCACAAATAATGCAGTTAATGAACTGATATAGAAGGATGGTTGATTCTAGTTGTGAAAGCAAGGCAGAGTTGACAGTGAATGGAATGAGTATTTTATTGTATTAGAGCTTAACTGAAAGTAAAAGAAGAGATAAGCTTGGGGTATAGAGACACACAGTAGATTTTTAGCTCATTAGCAGTTACACAATATTCTTATTTTTGACATTACTGGTTCATATATTCACATTCCAGCATGTTTGTTTACTATGAATGCAACTACATTCGTAAAGTTGTTTTTCTTCTGGATTTCAATAAATCTTCCAGTGAAATTGATTTTTTTTCTCCTGGGAGTGAGTTACACTTCAATCACAATTTGAGTTCTTTCTTACTGTTTTAATTTTTGAATGTTTTTTGTACTAATATGTGTATTATTTTTCTTTGAGCATCAGACCAACTTCATTGATGAAATGGACCAAACACAAAAAGTATGAGCTTGTGAGGTGTTCATATGGCTTTCTTTATGCAATTAAAAGTGTACAAAAAAAAAAAAAATGTGTTGCTATGTGTTTCCTTTTTGGTTGTTGTGCTCCAGATTATGTTTAAATCTACATCCTGTGTTTTCTTTGATGATGATGGGCCTTTTCTTAATTTGGTTTACAGATTTGTTTATGAGTTCTGCTGTTTGCAGGCTCTATAAATGAAGGCAGTTAGGTTTTATTTTATGCTCATTTGTTTGTTGTTTTCTTGTTGTTGTTGTTTGGTTGGTTGGTGTTTTTTGTGGGTTTTGCTTATTTGGTTGGTTGGTGTTTTTTGTTTTGTTTTTTTGTGGTTTTTTAATTTTATAAAAAGAATGGCATCCTCTGAGTGGATTATTCATTGTAGTTGTAGTCCCAAGTTACAGTGCACATGCTAGTAAGAATGTTCATGCAGATGAGTGCTTGTGAGCCCCATTATTTCAAAAGAAATTGAGCATTTTTATGAAATATGGTATAGGCTACGTTTTCATCTCAAGGCCTGACTAAGCGCGTTGGGTTACGCTGCTGGTCAGGCATCTGCTTGGCAGATGTGGTGTAGCGTATATGGATTTGTCCGAACGCAGTGACGCCTCCTTGAGCTACTGAAACTGAAACTGAAACTTTCATGCCTGATCAGTTGGTGCAACAATTGTCAGGTGGCTTATTTGACATATTTGTGAGCACTTCATGCATACAAGCAGCAGCAATCCAGAAATGTGGATTAATCTGGAAGACACAATCTATAACTGGTATGAGTGGAAAGTATATTTATTTCGTAATGTTCAATCCAAATTTGGTATTGACAGACAAAGCATTTTCAGATAAAATTATTTTGTTAAAGTTTACAACACACACACACACACACACACACACGTGCATGCACACACAGTGACACACAGACAACTCAGCTGAAACTCAGGGTTATTACATAGACTCGCGCATGTGAACACACGAGCTAAAAAGTATACAAGTAGGCATGCACACACACACATGCACACACATACTGAAAGATAAATTAGTAGTTGTAGATTATAAATGTGTCAGGGGAGCTAGTATCTCAGTCTCTTGTTAAAGATACATGTTAATAAAAAAACACAAAAATTAAGTTAAAATAATATAAATTATAACCAAATCACAAATTTTCACACACAAAGCATGTGCTGACTTTTCATACCAAACAAATACTTGATTTGCATCCTAAATTACATACCATGAAGTGGTCAAAATGGCACCATACAGTTATAAAATGGGTTGGAAAAAAATCTTTCAGGATGAACATGAAAAAAATTTTTTTTTTTAAATCATGTTATTTGTACTGAGGAATTACAAATCTATTTGCTGTATGTAACAAATAATAAAACACTGTTTATTCAAGCACATTTTGCAAAGCGACATTAACAACTTTTTGAGAGCATGGCACATGTATGCACAGATTTTGTGTGTTTGTATGCATGCACAAGCTTTGTATTGATACTGACAAATGATGTTCGGGGATGACATACATTATCCTTTCCATTTTCAGCTTCTCTGTTTGTCTTTTTCGGGCTGTGTGTATCTCTCTTGTTGTTTCTCTTAATGTCCCACATCTCCACTTTCTCTCTGTCAGATTATAAAGGGAAAAAGAATCACACACACACACCATTGTGCAGGAGAGGGAAACCACGTCAGACATGACATTTCACAGGTGATTTTGAACACAAAGAAAATCAGCTTTCGTTGCGATTTTCGGCATCTCATTCCTACATCTGTCGTTTTTGCCGCAAAGGAATACCCCCGAAAGAACAATCCACATTGTGTAAACAGATAGAGCGTTTCATGGAATATTCTTCTTTGTCCGTGGGCTGCAACTCCTACGTTCACACTATGTACAGAAGTGGGTTTTTACTTGTGTGACCGTTTTTACCCCGCCATGTAGGCCGCCATACTCCATTTTCGGTGGTGTTTCATGGAATATAATTCTGGCAAAAGTGTTGGGGTTTCTCGTTTGAATGGCTGTAAAACTGAAATGTACGCTATACATCTTGAGAAATCCGATGCCAAAGATGGTTTTGTTGGTTGGCTCCTTGTTCGATTCAACTGAATTAACGAAGTATGATCAGACTGTAGATTTTGTTCCAACCAGAGCTCACCGAGGGCTTCTCTCAACACAGCGGCTAATTCCTTTAGCCATGTACTCCTCCCACAATTTGTCTCCTGTTGCCTAGGATTGTGGCCATTATTAGGCTTAATTCGGAATTTCAACCGGAATGTAGATGTTTTCATGGGTACGAGAGATAGAAAAAAGAGGAGAAAATATGCATTTATTTTTCAAATGACAATACGTACACGTCTTTATATGTTTGTTTGTGCGTGTACATGTTTGCTGATTAAAATTGAACAAAAACAAACAAACAAACAAACAAAAAACCTGACTTGCACACTGATCCTGAGAGTGATAAGAAAAAAACATACATAAAAGGCCTAATGGCAGATGGCTGAGATATATATGGTTTTTTTGTGTGTGTTCTCATCCGCCCAAACCCAATTGACCGAGCTCAGAGTCTACACATTATTCTGGGTAGATTCATGAAAAATACATGTCGCTTTTTGGCTGCTGACGCACACACCGTCATGGAAACGCGGCGCCTATCACATAGTTATTGATTGGAAATTAAAACGCTCTTAACAAACAACTAATAAAATGTCATCTACTTCTCTGAAAAAAGAAGATGAAAACAACAACAACAACACACACACACACACACACACACACACACACACTGTCTTTCGGTCTCGGTCTCGGTCTCTGTCTCTCTCTCTCTCTCTCGCTTTATATCAGTTCCAGTGAAAAGACGTCAAACCGAAGAACGAACACACTCGCACTCACACACACACTGACACACACACAAATTGGAAGTGCGATGATTGCGTCAGACGTGACATTTTACCGGTAATTTAGGGCCCAAACAATATTGACATTCATGAGATCCTTGGCATCTCATACCTCAACCTGACGTCGAAATAAGAAAGGAAAATATTCAGTGTAAATATCGTGAAGAACACCCATAGGGGTGACCAAAAAGAACGCGTACTGAAACAATGGAATACGTAACACAGAGCTAGTCTGTTGTAACTAGAAACGTTATGCCAACGGTCCACATATACTCTTGAGTCTGACCACTGTGACTTCCACTTCAAATACAAGTTGTTGTTATTGCGCATCTCAAGTTTTAACAAAACTGGCGAAAGACTGCCCAGTATCCTACTATTGTTCTCCCAGAGGACATTCAGAAAAAAACAGAAAAAAAGAAGAAAAAAAAATTGGCCTTGTGGTCGTGCAACTAAACTTTGACCAGTTTTCTGGTAATTAATAACAGGCCATATATGTAGAACAGGCAATTTTTAACGTCAAGCAAATCAACAACAAAAAAACAACACAAAACAAAACAAACAAACCAAAAAAAAAAAAACAAAAAAACACAGAAAGACACCTTCATGCTTGGGTTTGTTTTGTTTTTAATGACTTGATAGAAATAGACCACAGCAGCAGCATAGAATTCATTTTGTAACGTAAACAATATTCTCAGAAGTGGGAAAAGGGGGGAGTCAGGGGGTGGATATTTAATGAGGCGACTTCTTCTCTGGAAGGGTAGCTTGGATTTCCCACAGAGAAACGTGTTTTGACATGACTGACTGCAATGCGGGTACAGCGCCGCACAGCACAGCACAGTACGGCACAGCACAGCACAGCACAGCACCCGGTACAATATGATGAAAATCATCTGAATAACACTATACGCATGAGTCAGAAGAAAAGGAGTAGAACTAATCAAGTAATGCATAATGCATTGTCCATTTCGATCATATTCATGTGTGTGTGCGAGTGAGTGCATGTGTTTCGCGTGTGTATGCAATTGCGCGCGCGCGCGTGTGTGTGTGTGTGTGTGCACGTGTGTATGTGTGTGTGTGTGTGTGTGTTCTGATTCTGTAATATGAAGTAACCACACGTTCACAGTGACAGTGAATATGACGAGAGAGAGAGAGAGAGAGAGAGAGAGAGCATTGGTAATGGCTTTATGTCTGTGTTTTAGTCAATCGAAAAGCAAATCACCGAAAACAGACATATTGACTCGACTATGAAACAACCAGAATTCGACCGTGTGGGTGGTGAGAGCGAGACTCGGAGAGAGAGGGAGAGAGAGAGAGAGAGAGGTGAGGGGGAGAGAACAGCGGTATACTATATAGCCGGCTAAGCGGTCGTCCAGAAACCCTGTTTTCCTCTTAGTGCTTTCAGTCCATTAAAAACAACAACAACAACAACAACAAAACGACAATCGGCTGAACGCCGTTTCGACTAATTGATATTTTAGGATAAGTCCACGAAAAACAAATGTATTGAGATTTTTTTCCTGCTGACGCACATCTTGTCCTGGAAACGCTCCGTCCATCACATCAATCACTTCACATACTGATGGGAAATTAACCCCCCCCCCCCCCTCTCTCTCTCTCTCTGCTCACAAAAAGTAAAAAGTCGTCAGTGCAGTTCTTTAATCCCTTCTTCTTTCTCCTCTTTCTTTCTTTATGTTTGCCCGTCCGGTTTCTTTTTCTTCATATATATATATATATATATATATATATATATTCAAGTTGCATCAGTTGGAATTTCACACGGTTGTTTCAACACAGATATATATATATATATATATATATATATATATATATATATATATTTATATATATATATATATATGCAACTTGAATGGACGGTTTCCCGAGGGTTGAAGTAGGAAACGTGCAAACGCGGGGTGGGAACGAGGAATGGCGAGAGGAAATGACGTTACTGGAAAGCGTTTCCTGGTGAATTCTCCTGCGCACGAAAATGAATGTATGGGGAAGGTGGGGGCGTGGGGTGAGGGAGGATGCGGGGACAGGGTGGGGGAGGGGTAAAGTTTCACTATTTGTTTGTTTTTTTTTTTGAAAGTGTCAGACAAAAGTGTTTACCTATATATTGTAGAAACCGCCCAAACTCCGTTAATTCCACATGTTGTTTTCTGGGGAAAAAAGAATATTATTAAAACTTAAAGCACTTATTTCTTCTATTAGTAGTTCCTTTCGGTAAAGTCATGTCTGTTGTTAATGGATGAGGAGAACTGATTATTAATGTGTCTTGTTTGCACGAATCGGCTTTTTCTTCTTTTTTTCTTCTCTTCAGTTGTTCTTTTGGCATCACCCTTATTGTTTGTATGGTACATGTAAAAGACGTATGTATGTAACGTTTCAATGCCCCCAGGGAGCACAAGAAATCAACGTTTTTGCCTTTGCGTTTGTTTTTTGTTGTTGTTGTTGTTGTGTTTGTTTTTGTTTTTTTTTGGGGGGGGGGAGGACGCAGGAGGGTGGGGGTATAGATGGCTGGGGAAGGAAGGGAAGGGGGGGGGGAGGGGGTATGAGAGATTGAGAAAAAAAACAGGACAGAACAGAACAGAGTTATTTCATTCACTTAAGCCAAAGCCCCACTCATGTAAAGGGGTATGAGCAGGAATCACATTTTGGAGATCATAGCCATGTATCCCCACATACAAAAAACGAAAATGGAAACAGAACAATAAAAAAAAATTTTTTTAAATTAAACCGTATCAACTTGATATTTCTGAATTTCCTAGCTATGTGGATTATCATATGTGACATAAAATAATCCACATGACTAGCAAATTCAAAAATACAAATATCCAGGGCTTTACTTCTCAAGCTTATTACTTTCAAAACTTGTGCACTGTAAACATAGCTATTTCCGTTCTATAAAATGCCTTATAAATACACGCTGCTAGATTTCTAAAATTGTGTACTTTTTTTCGAGGCCAGTAGCAATGTTTGTCTAAAATCACTGAGGTCGCTGAAATACTTTGACGGGAGTAGACTGTGTCTTAAAATTAATCATCTGGGTCTGGACAGATACATTTGATGAAGCCACGACTGACTATAGTATATCTCAACAGGGAGGGCACCACAGACGGAACAAAGTGGACCGTTTTTCCCAGGCAGATTTACACAGGGGACATTGTGTTTCACATGTATCATTGATTTTTTTTGATTTTTTTAATTTTTTATCTTGATTGATCTACAAGTATACTCGATAAGCCATACCTGGATCTTCTTGATATATACCGTAATCAGTCTTTTCAAATCCATCAATAACTATAGTTCTCCCTCATGTTGGATTTCCTGCATTGTATGAATCTGTTGCTGATGTTCATATGAGAAATCCAGTTCTGCCACCTGCTGTCAACTAGTCTTTGTTTAGATTCTTTAACAAAGAATTTCTACAGCCTACTCTTTAGTTGTCCCAAAAGAAGCCCAGTGTGGATAACGCAAATGGGTAACCATCAAAAATCCATACCCCCTCCCCCCCCCCTCCCCCCACCCTCGCTCCTCCCACACACCCTGCCCGTCATCCCTCCCTCACGGTCCTCACCCCTCACCCACTCCCCAGCCAGTCCACCTCTCCGCCCGTCCGGACCTGAAAAGTCATCTGGTCGCTGTGACGCAAGCGACACGGAAACTGTTCGGTGTTCCTCAATGGAACACAATGGGTTAAAGGTTTACAGCCACACGGGGCTTTCAGGCTAAAGGTATAAAGTCCTTTGTTAGTTTTCCTTTCTTTCTTTCACGTTCTTGCCCTCTTTCTCTTTCCCCCTTTGTTCTGTTTCTTGGCAACTGTCAACTACGCGTTCCTTTGTTGTGTCCTTGCACACACACACACACACACACACACACACACACACACACACACACACACACACACACACACGCAAACACCCACACACACACGCTCTCTCTCTCTCTCTCTTTCTCTCTCTGTCTCTGTCTCTTTCTCTTACACACACACACTCTCTCTCTCTTTCTCTTACACACACACACGCACACATACACACACACACACTCACTCTCTCTCTCTCTCTCTCTCTCTCTCTCTCTTACACACACACACATACACACACAAACACACAGACACACACAGACACACACGCACACACACACACACACACACTCTCTCTCTCTCTCTCTCTCTTTCTCTCTCTGTCTCTGTCTCTTTCTCTTACACACACACACTCTCTCTCTTTCTCTTACACACACACACGCACACATACACACACACACTCACTCTCTCTCTCTTACACACACACACATACAAACACACAGACACACACGCACACACACACACACACACACTCTCTCTCTCTCTCTCTCTCTCTCTTTCTCTCTCTGTCTCTGTCTCTCTTTCTCTTACACACACACACTCTCTCTCTTTCTCTTACACACACACACACACACACACACACACACATACACACACACTCTCTCTCTTACACACACACACACACACACACACACACACACACACACAGAGTCTCAGCACAGAAGGCACAGCGGAAGAGATGGGTGAAGCCAGAATTGATTGAGGGAGAGAGAAGACAGGGGACAAGACAAGTGACGTTTAATTGAGCCAGGCCATCTCCCCATGTCACGGAGGGCAGAGGGGAGGGGTCGGAGGTGGGAGGCAGTGGGTGTCGGGGAGGGGGGTCGCAAGGGGACGAAAGAGGGGGGAGAGGAGTGAGAGAAGTTGTGAAACGAAATGCAACGAAACGAAATGAATTTTTGTTTTCACGAGGGTAGTGGAGAAAGCATAGCTGCTTTTTTTTTTTTTTTTTACATCCAGCCCTCAGGGGCAAAAAAGAAAAGAGAAAAAAGACAAAGCAAAAGCAAAACACACGCGCGCGCACACACACACACACACACACGTACACACAAATACAAATATATATATATATATATATATCTGTGTGTGTGTGTGTGTGTGTGTGTGTGTGTGTGTGTGTGTGTGTGAGGGGAGCGGGGGGAGGAGGGGAGAGAAGCAGAAGAGCGGAGAGGTGACTCTTTACCATAAAAAAAGGAAAAAGCCACCGTGGCTGAGATGCATATCTATTTTTAGATCAGTGAGTTTCAGTTTCAGTTTCGGTAGCTCAGTAGCTCAAGGAGGCGTCACTGCGTTCGGACAAATCCATATACGCTACACCACATCTGCCAAGCAGATGCCTGACCAGCAGCGTAACCCAACGCGCTTAGTCAGGCCTTGAGAGAGAGAAAAAAGAAGGGGGTGAATAAATAATAGATAAATACATAAAAAATAAATAATAATAATAATAATAATATGTATAAGACGCAAAAACTTGATGAAGTCAACTATAAGCGTACATAAATAAATAAATAAATAAATAATAATTATAATATAAAACAAGAGAGGCAAGGCCTTCAAGACTCACTTGTGATACACTGAAAAAATAAATCCAAGCTTTTGATGTATTGTGTATAATTTCAAAATGTAATGGTTAAGATGAGAAAGATCAGTTTAAAGCGAATTAAGTCCCCTAGCATTAATTACAGAGTAATTTCCCTGTTTTACTCTCTGCACCAAAACGTTTGCAAAATAAATAAAACTTCCATGCTCAGCAAAAGAAGTTCCTGTTTGAACAAAAAATGATAATAATGACGAGTGATTGGTATAGCAGGAAGAGGTGGCGTTGTTCAATACCTTTGGTTGCCATTGCTTTTAAGACTGAAAGGCCCTTTTGGCATTTGAGAACAGTATTTTCCGTATGTTTTCTGAAGGTCAGCATCCTGTCGAACTGTATTCCTAGGTAGCGTAGGCATTCAGTTTTCTCGATCTGAATCCCGCCGAATGACACAGGTGGTGGTGATTTGCTCGCGGTTCTGTTGTTGAGGGTGCACAGCAACGTTTGGGCTTTCGCTGGATTGATGGAAGATCCTGTGTCTTTGCACCATTGAGAAATATTGTTTAGTTGTTTCTGGACGGCTTTAGTTCTTTCCTGAGTATCTTTCGAAGTTTTGAAGACCAGGCCATCATCCGCAAGAGTAAGCACCCGAGCTATTCCATTGTTGTTTAAGTCTGCAAGGCCCTTTGTGTAGACATTGTAGAGGACAGGAGAGAACGGAGACGCTTGTGGCAGTCCCATGGATAGTTTAGAAGGTGCAGACATCCAATCTCCGAGGCGTAGGACGACAGTTCTTTCCTGAAGCGCTGCTGCAATCCATCTTGTCAGTGTCAAACTTACTCCATACCCTAGTAGCAGCTCCATGAGGTGCGCAAACTGGACTTTATTGTAGGCATCTTCAAGGTCGATTGCTACTGCTAGTGTTTCTTCTTTTCTTTGAAATCCTTCATACACCTCATATGCAAAAGCAGCTGCATTTTCCCATGTGGACTTGCCTGTTCTGTAACCACCTTGATTTGAAGGGAGAATGTGCCTGTGTTCAAGATCCCTTGCAAGTTTCCTGGCTATCATGCATTCCATGAGCTTTCCAGCAATGTTTTGCATGGTTAGGATCCGGTAGCCGCTTACCTGACGATGGTCCTTTCCTGGTTTTAGTATGGGTTTTAAGAAGCTGTGGGTCCAGTCCTCCGGCACATGTCCATTGTGGAAACTGTTTTGATACAGATTGAAAAGTTTGCTTCTGTCTTCTTCCGATAGTTCCTTGATGTCCGAGTAGCGAACTTTGTCTGGGCCAGGAGCCGATTCTTTCTTGCATTTAGCTATTGCTTCGTTTAGATCATCTATTGTCAAGTCATCATCGGGTCCAGTCTGCATAAGGGTTTGGTTTAACTCCTCAACATATTTCTTTTTCTCATCTAAGTTTCTTTGATCGCTCTGTTGTATGAAACGTTTGAGCAGGGCGGATCCTTTTTCTTCGTTTGTCTTAAGCTTGGTTCCGTCAGTGTCTAACATGTCTGGGGTTGTTGTTGTGCACGTTTTCCCTTTCATGCGACGATAAAATTGCCAGAACTCTGTCAATGTTGTGTCATAACTGAGTGCCTCGCAAAACTGTTTCCACTTGTCATTTTTGGCCTCTTGAGCAATGACTTCAAACTGTTTAGTTTTTTCTTTCATTTTTGTTTCAATATCTTTGTCCGGAGAAGGTTTTGTTCCTTCTTTTTGCCAAAGTTTGACAGCCGCATGTTTTTCTATCCAGGCTCTCTCTGTGTCAGTATTCCACCATGGGGGCTGAATAGTTTGCATCCGGTTCGGTGCCGTTCTTTTGTTTCTTCTGCGTCTTAATTTTTCGATGATGGTTGTCTCTTTGGTTTCATACTGAAATGGATCACGCGGTTTCATACAGGGTTTATCTGACAGTTTCTGTAGACTGAAAACTACTGGGAGGTGGTCACTGCCTTGGTGTGGAAGCGT
>NC_134878.1:17056400-17071400 GCF_041734735.1 Babylonia areolata | reverse complement strand
AAAGACCACCAGTATTTTCACCTCATAGCGAGGTCAGCTGGACAGTCAAGACTATAGGCAACACAAGCGAAATACTCTTGCCACTTGTATACTGTGCATCCATGTCGGGATGTCTTCCGATCACCTAGCTGTTAGCTTTATATTGCAACGTTTAATAGCTACGAAGCATCAGTATAAAAAGAGCTGCTCGTTCATAACACTTGATTATACACAGTTGTATACAAATGGCGTGTTATGCACGACTAAGCCGAGAATGCACCTGTATGATATGTCGTCACCTTCCGAGTTCAACGTTCCGCTGGTTTGTTCAGTTATGGGCCAAACGCACTGTACATTACACCCTCTCCTTTCTGGCCATTGCATCTTTTGGTTCTTTCTCTTTCCCTCCCTTCCCCTCCCCCCTCTCTCTTCCTTCACGTTCTCTGTCTCACCCACCCCCCTCTCTCTCTTTGAATCTCTCTCTCTCTCTTTCTCTCTCTTCCTGTCAAAGTTTGTCCATTGCATTGGATGGCTCTCTCTCTCTCTCTTTCTCTCTCTCGCTACTGTATATTAATACAACTTAGCCTTTTGGATGTGTCATGTATTTTTATCTGCACATATTCTGTTTACATTTTTTCAGAATCTATAGTGGTATCATAATTATTACCCGTTTAATTACCATGCAATAACCCCTTCGGATATTCGCATTCTCTCTCTCTCTCTCTCTCTCTCTCTCTCTCTCTCTCTCTCTCTTCCTCCCCGCACCGCCCTCTGTCTCATCCCTCTTTCTCTCTCTCCCAGTCTCTGTCTCTCTCTGTCACTTTCTCTGTCTCTCTCCCAGTCTCTGTCTCTCTCTGTCACTTTCTCTGTCTCTCTCCCAGTCTCTGTCTCTCTCTGTCACTTTCTCTGTCTCTCTCCCAGTCTCTGTCTCACTCTGTCACTTTCTCTGTCTCTCTCCCAGTCTCTGTCTCTCTCTGTCACTTTCTCTGTCTCTCTCCCAGTCTCTGTCTCTCTCTGTCACTTTCTCTGTCTCTCTCCCAGTCTCTGTCTCTCTCTGTCACTTTCTCTGTCTCTCTCCCAGTCTCTGTCTCTCTCTGTCACTTTCTCTGTCTCTCTCCCAGTCTCTGTCTCTCTCTGTCACTTTCTCTGTCTCTCTCCCAGTCTCTGTCTCTCTCTGTCACTTTCTCTGTCTCTCTTTGCGTGTCGTTCTCTCTCTCCCTCTTTCTTCCTGTACCGCCCTCCGTCCCATCCCTCTCTCTGTCTCTCTTTCTCTCTGTCGTTCTCTCTCTCCTTTCTCTCCCTCTTTCTTCCTGTACCGCCCTCCGTCCCATCCCTCTCCCTGTCTCTCTTTCTCTCTGTCGTTCTCTCTCTCCTTTCTCTCCCTCTTTCTTCCTGTACCGCCCTCCGTCCCATCCCTCTCCCTGTCTCTCTTTCTCTCTCTCTGTCGTTCTCTCTCTCTCCTTTCTCACCCTCTTTCTTCCTGTACCGCCCTCCGTCCCATCCCTCTCTCTGTCTCTGTCACTCTCCCTGTCTCTCTTTCTCTCTCTCTGTCGTTCTCTCTCTCTCTCCTTTCTCTCCCTTTCTTCCTGTACCGCCCTCCGTCCCGTCCCTCTCTCTGTCTGTCACTCTCCCTGTCTCTCTTTCTCTCTCTCTGTCGTTCTCTCTCTCTCCTTTCTCTCCCTCTTTCTTCCTGTACCGCCCTCCGTCCCGCCCCTCTCTCTGTCTGTCACTCTCCCTGTCTCTCTTTCTCTCTCTCTGTCGTTCTCTCTCTCCCTTTCTCCCCTTCTTCCTTCCTGTACCGCTTTTCGTCTCATCCCTCTTTCTCTGTCACTCTCCCAGTCTCTGTCACTCTCTCTGCCTCTTTCTCTCTGTGTGTCGTACTCTCTCTCTCCTTTCTTCCCCTTTTCCTTCCTGTACCGCACTCCGTCTCATCCTTCTCTCTCTGTCTCCCTCCCTGTCTCTCTCTCCCTGTCTCTCTTTCTGTCAAAGTTTGGCCATTGCATTTGATGACCCCCCCCCCCCCACCCCTCCCTCTTTCTCTCTCCCCTTTCTCTCACTCTTCCTTCCTGTACCGCCCCCGGCCTCATCCCCTCCCCCCTTCTCTCTCTCTCACACTCTCCACGCCCCTCTCTCTTAATAATCCTTCTAAGCCAGGGACAAAGCGGTGGACCATTGAGGCGTCCTTCATCGGCAGGGACCCGGTCCATCACCAATGAACTGGGCACATAGGGGCTGTCTGCTGACGTAAGCACTGTCTTGGTGGATACCTGTTGGTGGAATTAAAAATCGATTCTCTCTTTTGTTTGTTTGCTTCTTTCTTTTGGCCTTTCTTCTTCTTCTTCTTCTCCTTCCTCCTCCTCTTCTTCGTCTTCTTCTTCCTCCTCCTCTTCTTCTTCTTCTCCCTTTCCCTCCTCTTCTTCGTCCTCCTCCTCCTCTTCGTCTTCCTCCTCTTCGTCTTCTTCTTCCTCCTCCTCTTCTTCGTCTTCTTCTCCCTTTCCCTCCTCTTCTTCGTCCTCCTCCTCCTCTTCGTCTTCCTCCTCTTCGTCTTCTTCTTCCTCCTCCTCTTCTTCGTCTTCTTCTCCCTTTCCCTCCTCTTCTTCTTCCTCCTCCTCCCCCTCGTCGTCCTCTTCTTCTCCTCCCCCTCCTCTTCGTCTTCTTCCTCCTCGTCCTCTTCTTAGTCTTCCTCCTCTTCTTCGTCTTCTTCCTCCTCCTCTTCCTCTTCTTCTTGCCCTTGGTCTTCTTGCTCTCTTCTTCTCTTCCCTACACATACACTCACATGCACGCACCCCCCTCAACCCCCCCCCCCCACCCCCACCCCCACCCACACACACGCACACACTCACAAATGTATATGTACACACGCACAGTCAAATACATGTATTCATTCGTGACATTGCTCATGATACGTAATGATATGAGTAATCAACAATGATGGCTCTCACTCCACTCAAGATCGAAAGTAGCTTGGTTGATTACCAGACCTTTGATGGGGGGAGGAGGGACGGGGGGGGGGCGGGAGGGGGGGAGGGAGGGCAGAACGAGAAGAGGTGCCGGGGGAAGAGAGAAAGGGAGGAAGGGTGGAAGGGATAGAGTAGATTATGGGAAGAAAAGCTACATCAGTTCAACAGTGGTAACTATGCAGTCTGTCTCCGGTTTGTCTGTCTGTCTCTTTCTCTATCATACACACTCACACACACACACACACACACACACATGCACGCACGCACACACACACACACACACACACACACACACACACACGCAACCTCCCCCCTCCCACACACACACACACACATTCACACACCATCCTCATCCCCGCCGAAGGCAAACCAACGAACTCATCCATTGAATTTACTGACTGCCCACACACAAGCTGCTGTCAGCAGACTGATGATAATTGTACAGCCACTGGGACTGCAAACTTGAAAGGGAAAAGTGGGTCTTGTCAACAGGTAATAACAGGTCGAGCTCGTCAACATTGCCTCCGCAACTCGTGTGCTCGTGCGTATGTGTGTATGTACGTGCGTGCGTGCGTGTGTGTGTGTGTATGTGCGCGCGCCTAGGTGTGTGTGTGCCTCTGTGTGTGTGTGTGTGTGTGTGTGTGTGTGTGTGTGTGTGTGCTTAGACGTTCATGCGCGCGTGCGAGTGTGTGCGTGTGTCTGTGTCAGTGGGCGTATGTCTGTGTGCGTTGGCGTGTGTCGGGGAGTGTTTGCGTGCGATGTTACGGAAACTTAAATCAATCAGCCTTTTTTCTTGTTACTTGAAATGACACAAAAGGGAGCTCCTCCACATTGTATTGGCTTGTTTTTGAACTGAAGGGACAATCATTTCCTGTCTTTGTCATTGGCTTTGAACAAGAACAACAGCAACTGTTGACGACAGATAATAAGCTGCTGTTGTTTCGCTGCTAGCAATTGCTGCTGGTAATAGCGACAGGAACACACACACACACACACACACACACACACACACACACACACACACACACACACACACACGAAAAGAAGAAGAAGAAGAAAAAAAGAAAAAGAAAAAAGGACAGTATTGATGATAACATCTACAACATAATATCAACAATGATGATGATGATGACAATGACGAAGGATGTAAGTGGGAAAATGAAGGGGTCAAGAACAGAACATGAGAAGAAGAAGAAGAAGGGGGAGGAGGAGCAGGAGGAGAAGGAAGAAGAAGAAGAGGACACGAGAAGAAGAAGATCATAATGATGATCATAATCAAGAGCATAATGATCATGATGATCAAGAATCTAAAAAGCTGCAATATTCCAATCGCTCCACAAACAACAGCATACAGTGACATACAGAGTTATCATCACAGCAAGCGTCGATGAGTTTCGTGTGCGAAAATGGAATATGCAGACAACTGAAACAAAATCCTACAAAAATAAGGCAATCAAACAATTGAAAAAGTTATGAGAATGGTACATTCAAAGAAGAAAGCTGTAGGAATAGAGCAGCAACAGGCAAAACTATATATATATATATATATATATATATATATATATATATATATATATATATATATATATATATATAAATCAGCAAATAAAGTAATAAAGTGGCAGTATCACTTTTTTGACTGATTGGAAGGTTCTGACTATTTCGTGTGTGCGTGTGTGCGCGCGCGTGTGTGTATGTGTGTGTGTGTGTGTGCGCGCGCGCGCGCGCGTGTGTGTGTGTGTAGTGTGTGTATGTGTGTGTGTGCACGCGTGTGTTTGTGCGTGTGTGTGTTGGTGTGTTAGGGTGTGTGTGTGTGTGTGTGTGTGTGTGTGTGTGTGTGTGTGTGTGTGTGTGTGTGTGTGTTTAAAGAAAACTTCATAGCATTGCGTGTTTTTGTGTAATGCATTATCCAAGTCATAAGACACGCAACCTTAATCTAAATTTATACCACAGCTCTGTCTGACTTTTTGTTTTCCTTCCTTCTATCTTTTTTTTGCATTTTTTCCTGCGTGCACTTTTATTTGTTTTTCCTATCGAAGTGGATTTTCCTACAGAATTTTGCCAGGAACAACCCCTTTGTTGCCGTGGGTTCTTTTACCTGCGCTAAGTGCATGCTGCACACGGGACCTCGGTTTATCATCTCATCCGAATGACTAGCGTCCAGACCACCACTCAAGGTCTAGTGGAAGGGGAGAAAATATCGGCGGCTGAGCCGTGATTCGAACCAGCGCGCTCAAATTCTCTCGCTTCCTAGGCGGACGCGTTACCTCTAGGCCATCACTCCACATAAAAAAAGAAGAAGAAAAAATGGCCACATCACAGATGTGGTGTAGTGTATATGGATTTGTCCGAACGCAGTGAAGCCTCCATGGGAAATTGAAACTGAAACGGAGAAAGCGATGCATCACAGAGACAACATGGGTCGCTGTACACCCTGTCCTCACTACTATATGCTCATGTGCACGAGACATGGACCTGTCACCAGGATCTGGATTTTCTCCCCTCTTCGTTGCCTCCGCAAGATCTTTGGTACTCGATCTCGAGTGCTTTGATGTCTGGGCCCTTCTGCCCGTGTACAAACAGGGGAAGAGGGTGGGGTTTGGGGGTGTGGGGGGGAAGGAAGTGGGGTAGGAAGGATAACACAGTTATCTACGCTGGGTGAAACAAAAATGCTCGCAACGCTTCACCGTGGAACAAGCATGGTTACTCGAACACTAATGATTGAGCTATTCATTGTACTTACAGTCACTCGTGATTCATTCAGATCAAAATCAATAGCACGAAGATCGTTGGGAAAACCCGAATCAACACATCCTTCGCCGTAGAAAACTTGGTACCGTTGCCATATTCATGAAGGCACAGGTCAGGTTGTCTGGACACATCATTAGAGCCAAAGAAAGTCGTCTCTCCAAGCAGTTCCTCCGCTTCGAACTGGCCAGTCAGAACAACGCCAACAGGGAGGTCAGACCCATGGAGTATGGCTGCCTACATGGCGGGGTAAAAACGGTCACACACGGGTGTGGCCGTGTATGGGGGAATCTAAGTGAGCGGCGTGGGAGTAATGCCACTGAAACGGTGCAGATGATGGGGCAGCAGAACCCCCCCCCCCGCAGCCCCCCCCCCCCAAAAAACAAAAAAAAAAAAAACCATACCAAAACAAAAAAACAAAACAAAAAAAAACAAAAAACAAACAAACAAACAAAAAAACAAAAAAACGGTCACACGTAAAAACCCACTCGTGTTCACACGAGTGAACGTGGGAGTTGCAGCCCACGAACGAAGAAGAAGACCCTGCAAGGACTCCCCTAAGGTGGGCATGCAGTCTGCAAGTTTTCCCATTGCTGGGTAGGAACACATCTTTTTTTCTTTTCTTTTTATTTATTTTTTATTTTTTAATCTTATTTTATATCACAAAAGAATGAAGGGAAGTTCTTCTTCTAAGCGGTACCAGAGTCCGTCCAAACCGCTGTATACTTATTTCGCCAGTCTCTTTGTGGTTTGTGGTTACAGTGGGGGGGAAGGGGTACCCTTTTTCCTTTTCTTTTTTTTTCTTTTTTGTCTTCGGGCTGCAGCGCCTGGAGGCTGGTGGCACGCCATGGTACCCGACCCTTTGAGGGGACACGCCTGCTACACCTGTTCCAAAGCGTCAGGTAGATATAGGCTATGCATGGAGCACGAGAGATACGTTTTCGCTACTGCCGTGGTCTGTACCGACAGTGGGCGTATTCTAAACTTCTTCTTCTTCTTTTTCATCATCATCATCACGGGTACAACTGGGACCAGAGGAGAACAGCATCCATCGACAGGGTCGAGCTCAGCAAGTCATCATTCTCAGACTGCGCACAGGCCACTGCCAGCTCCTCTCCCATTTCTATAAACTGAAATTTTCACACACAAACCAATGTCCGTGTGACACCGCTCCTCAAACACCAGCCCCATGTCCTGCAAGGCTGCCTTCTACACATAGAGCTGAGGCATCAGTCCCGCAGCGCAAATGAGTTGTGGGGAACAGCGACAGAGCTCAAGCGGACTTCGTAATTTACCGTCTGAACATGGCCTAGGAACGCTGAAGAAGAAGAAGAATCATCATCATCATCATTATCTCCTTCTTCTCATTGGTATATTGTCTCTTCACTTTAAGGAGATGGTTCACTGTACATACTTGGACATCGGGGTATGTATGGCCTGCGATTTCGCCACTGACGTTATCGTCACTTTTGCGAAGGAAAGCCATAACGGTATGCCAGAAATGTACAGAATATCCACATGAACGCGAGAAAGATGCTGCAAAGAAGGAAAGGAAAGAAGACAGAAAGAATGAAGGGGAGCAGTAAAGGAAGGCAGAAAAAGAACGACAAAAAGAATGAAAGAGAAAGCAAGTAAGAAAAGAAAGAAATGAAAGAAAGAAAAGTAATGGAAAAATGCGATGGCGTTTCATTTGAGTCTGTGCCCGCCAAACATCTATGATAAAAAGGAAGTTTCGAAAAAGGAGAGCCAGAGAATTGATTGACGTTTCGTTTGGGTGTGTGCAAAACGTCACTCCTGTTTTTCTTTTAAAGAGAATTTGCTTACACTCTCCCAGGTCGGTGCGTATGTGGGGCATTTGCTGTCGACCGGGCTTAGAGAGAGAGAGAGAGAGAGAGAGAGAGAGACAGACAGACAATAGTACTGAAACAGAAATAACAACGAACACACACACACACACACACACACACACACACACACACACACACACACAGCAATAAGAATAAGGCTGATCTTCACTTCGAATGTGAATTTCATCAATAACAATAATGATGATATTTTCCACCCTTTTATCGTCTTTCATCAACACACACACACACACACACACACACATAGAAAGAGAGAGAGAGACAGACAGACAGACAGAGACAGAGAGAGACAGAGACAGAAAGCGTGATTATTGCAGTTCGACACTGAGCACCAGGCCAGCATAGGTCAGTGACCGCTCTCTCTCTCTCTCACAGCACCACCAGAAGCAGCAAGCTGGAGGAAGATGCTTTTGTGAGCCACCCCCCCGGCAGCTGTCCTTGAGATCGATATTCCCAGAACTATCTTCCTCCCTCTTTCTGTCTCTCTCTCTCCACCCCACCATCCTCCCTCTCTCTCACATTTTGCTCCCGCGCAGCCTTCCTCCCTTCACTTGCGTCTCTTCTCCAGTCTGAAGGGATGTGTGTGTGTGTGTGTGCTCATGTGTGTGTGTGTGCTCATGTGTGTGTGTGTGTGTGTGTGTGCGCGCGCGCACGTGCGAGTGTTTGCGTTTTGGAGTGGTGGTGTGGGGTGAGTTGTCTCCCCTCGCTCTTTCCACACCCTCAAGACAGAGAGAGAGAGAGAGAGAGAGAGAATGGGAGTGGGGAGGGGGGAGGGCGAAGGGGGGGGGGGGACAGAAAGAAAGAGGGTGAGTGCGACGTCTGACGTCACCACCGTCTGGTGACGCACGTGCAATACGACCAAAACCCCTCCCTTCCCTTGAAGCTGAAGACTGGAAGGAATCTGGTTCAGGTTTGAGGTCAAACATGGCGGGGGAAAAGCCGTAATTGGATGGAAGGAGGGTAGAACGAAAAGAACAGAAAAGAATGTGAAAGAAGGGAGAGAGAGAGAGAGAGAGAGAGAGAGAGAGCGGGGAGAGAGAGAGAGGAAAGGAGGTCTAAAATGCATTGGTTGCACTGCTTGCAATATATATATATATATATATTTTTTTTTTAAAGAGTAATTACGCGAACAAACAATAAACAACAATTAACAAAAAACAAACAAATATTTTTTTTAAAATACAGCTCACATATTTCAACACATTGCGGGTTCATGCGAGAGATGAAAATAATTAAAATATATAGTATTATTACGCAAATAAACACTAAACAACGAACACACAGATAGACAAAGAAAAAATAAATGAAATCTTCACCAGTCCACATATTTCGACACATTATCCATCTGTCTAACATTGACACGAATTTTATTTCAGTCCCATGTTTTTACAGAATTATTATTATTATTATTATTTTATTATCTAAATCACAATATCATGTTTCAAATGCTTTACTTTGATCGTTTTTGTGCGAATGTAAGTTTACATGCAAATGCCCTGTACTTATATTCACACACACACACACAGACACACACAGACACAGAGAGAGAGAGAGAGAGAGAGAGAGAGAGAGAGAGAGAGAGAGAGAGAGAGAGTACAGATAGTGATTCCCCAACCATTAAAATCATTAAAACCAGAAGCAGCTATCGTCATACACATTAGCAAGCACAGTACGCATGCCACAAATTAAAAGCCACGATTGATAAACAGATACCGAAACTTTGATGGGCAGGACGGAATGAAGAGAAGTAGAAGAAGAAGAACGTAGAAGTAGCAGTGGTAGTAGCAGTAGTAGCAGGAGTTGTTGTTGTTGGAGTAGAACAACAACAACGACGACGACGACATCATAAAACGGCAAAATAACACCACCACCACTACAACCAATAACAATAATAAATCAACAATAATAATAATGATGATGATGATGATGATGATGATAAGAAGGAGGAGGAGAACAACAAGAACAATAACGACGTCGACATTTGAAACAAAACAAAACACGATAATAATGATAATGAGAAGGAGGAGGAGGAGGAGAAGGAGGTGGAGGAAGAGGGGAGTGGAGGAGGAGGGCGGAGGAGGGGGGGGGGGGAGGGAGGCAGAACAAGAAGAAAGGAAATGGAGCAAGAAGCTTTGCAAATAGAATAACCACATGAAGAATATGAAATGTGTACTGCTGAATCCGGATCTCAAGTAAACAGTATGCAATCAAGAAAAGAAAGAAAGAAAAACAATCAAAAGAAAGAAAGAGACATTAAACAAGGAACCGGACAGCAGAACAATGAAACAAAACAAATATCAGTACATGCTGACTCATTTAGTTGACTGCTAACCAATGCACGGAAAGAAAGTCAACACACACACATATGATGAACGGAAACAAAATCAACTACAACATTAACTCATGAAAATTCATTCAGCATCTGATCATTACTTGATAAAAACGGACAAATTATCAACATATGAAAACCAATGAAACGACCTAACCGATATATATATATATATATATATATATATATATATATATATATATATATATATAACCCATAAGTGGACACTATTATTTCAAAACGCGAAAACAAGAAGACTGATTCAATCTTGCAGAACATGAAAACCATTTCTACTAGTAGCTCATTGCCACACGGAGAACTATTCTGAGTGATTTATTTACTTTTATTTTATCTTATTTTTTTTTATTTTTTTTCCATAAAAACTAATCAATTCGATCTTTCAAAACACGAACACTTATCTCGCCCACGGCCACCATGGGGGAAAAAAATCCGAACTTGTTCGCAGAACAGGCAGACAGCGGCCAGAATAGGGGAGGGAAACATGAATAAAAAGGTTTCTGATCAATACAGTTGCATTCTGCTGGCGTTAGAAACCGACCGATGCTCTCACCTTCAAGAGAAGAGTGCGTATGGATCTACATATCGATCTCACGTTCTATCAGTGTGAGATGACGGCGAAGGCGAGTGAGAGACCATGGAAAATAAGATTTTATCAAGATACTGGTCCCTCGATTCCAACCACCACCACCCCCGAACTCCTCTATTCTCTCCTATCCCTCCAAGTCACCTTGACCGGCGCCTACGTCGCTAGCCCAGTGACCTCGATCGCGGAGATGACCTGGTCGTCTGTCGTCATCTTGTGACGCTAATGTGACGCAAGGGAAATCATCCTCAGTCCCGTTCCATGATGAATTCCTCATCGGGGGCAATTTGCGTGGGAGCGGGGGCAGACTGTTCTGGGAGCCTGTGGCTGCCCGTTTAGCCAAGTGTCAGATCGATAGATGGATGCATAGATACGGAGAGCGTTAGAGTGGATGACCTGGCTGACTGTTTGATGTCTAGACGCGTCAGCGCGCGCGCTCAACATATTCCCCACAAAAAAAAAAAAAAAAAAAAAAAAAAAAATCCAGGCGCGCTCATAAATGTGGCAGTCATGCGCACATATCTGTAATCAGTCACCTATACGCATTGTACTGAGATCTCTTTCATACATACATCTAATCCACCCATCTATTTATAGGTTCGTGCACACACACGCGCGCGCGCACACACACACACACATACACGCGTCATATTTCTTTCTTCATATGACTGGTTTATTAAAACCCCGCATCTCCCCGCCTTTTATACAGGGGCAGATCATCAATGCATGTTAAGGTCACGTCAGCTACAAATCGAGGTCACGTTTTGGCCCGTTCTTCCCATGTTTAAAAGCTGGGGTCTCAGTCTCTGACCTCGAAACTGAGAAATTCTCAACAGACTTGGCCAGTTTTTTCATGGCCTCGTCATACCTGACATCAGCTTTGGTGACAGTGTTCAGAACACAGACCCTCTTTTGTTCAGCACTGTGGTCTGTCTGACGCTGTCCTCGTTTTATCTCCAAAACGAGGTGGAGTTCGGTGTAGGGCTGAGAAACTGGATGAGAATAGTCGACTGGTCTTGAATGTTGTTGGGGGGCAGGTCCAAAATAGTTTCTCTGAACCATTTGTGTGATGTTCTCGATGTTTCGATCCCTGCAGCACGGACAAGACAAAAGAGCGAAGCCCGTTGACACCGGATGTACTTCTTCAGCGCGGGAAGAGGTGAGGAGATCGTCTGCTGCACGTCTGCTGATTTGGTGACTCGGATGGCGGCGGCTTCTTGAAGGCTGAGCGTGCTGGGAAAAGATAGCGTGGGATTGAATTGTGTGTCAAAGGTACGTGTCTTTTTTTTCTTTCCTTTCTTTGTGCATATAAATTTCGATGAAACATCATTGCTAAACTTAAGTCGAAAAGTTGAAAGAGAGAACAGGGGGAGAGAATTCGTGGGGGTGAGAAATGAGTATTGAAAATCAGTTTTAATTAATTTGTCAGTTTATGAGCGACGGTGATGAAGGGCAAGTAAAAAGCACAGATAATTTGCTACTCTATGCTATATATATATATATATATATATATATATATATATATATATATATATATGTATGTATGTATGTGTGTGTGTGTGTGTGTCTTTCTCTCTATGTAAATATATATATATTTCATCTCGTATGATGGAAAATCATTTTGTCATGTATTTCAAGCTTTAGTCTAACCCATTCCTCTGTTGCACTGGTTTACCACACGTCTGTCCGTGGACCACATCTTTTCCTGTTATATATTCCGCCTCTGGCAAATGTCATCGAAAAGTACAGTTTCACACAATGAATTTGCTGATAACAGTTTTAGTTTCACTCCTCAGTGCTAAAAACTCCATTTCTGTTCTTGAAAACATGCAGTTGTGCTTCACTTTTGTAAAATTCTGGATAGCGACAAACAAATTGCATACATGGGAAACAGAGGCACTATTTACTGGTACCCAAATACTTCAAAATTACCCAGATTCTTTTATGATTGGTCAGTACAATATTTTCTTCTCTGATTCAGTAAGAAACTCGGGCGTCACGCTTGACAACAAACTATCATTGAAACAACAAATAACTAATGACTAGTGGAGTGATGGCCTAGTGGTAACGCGTCCGCCTTGGAAGCGAGAGAATCTGAGCGCGCTGGTTCGAATCACGGTTCAGCCGCCGATATTTTCTCCCCCTCCACTAGACCTTGAGTGGTGGTCTGGACGCTAGTCATTCGGATGAGACGATAAACCGAGGTCCCGTGTGCAGCATGCATTTAGCGCACGTAAAAGAACCCACGGCAACAAAAGGGCTGTTCCTGGCAAAATTCTGTAGAAAAATCCACTTCAATAGGAAAAACAAATAAAACTACACGCAGGAAAAAATACAAAAAAATGGGTGGCGCTGTAGTATAGCGACGCGCTCTCCCTGGGGAGAGCAGCCCGAATTTTACACAGAGAAATCTGATGTGATAAAAAGAAATACAAATACAAATAAACCCTGCCAGAGTGCAGACCTGGAAGAACGTAGAATATGTTCTGTTAGACATGTCCTCACCGTTGAAGCAACTACACTAAACTTCTCGTAACTTCCCAGAATCTTTCCTGTCTTGGTTTCTGTAAATCACTTCTTTTAGTCGGATATCCCAAATTTCTGACTGATTAGATTCAGAAAGTTAGAATGCTGCAGCTCGCCTTGTCAAGAAGGCTTCCAAGAACACCCACACGGAGCCCCTGCTGGCATTTGCTTCCTATAGCTCAGAGAATTGTTACATTGTTTTGTGCATGTTCCAATACTTTGCTGGTACGTCCCTCAGTAATTGTCTGATCTTGTTCAGCCTTATGTTTCATTCCGTTCATTACGATCATCTGCTGATTCAAGTATTTTCTTTATCCCATATCGTAAAAAGACACAAGGACAGCGTGCCTTTTCATTCCTGGGTCCTATCACGTGGAATAATCTTCCCTGCCAAATTTGCCAACATGAATTATGTATTTTTTAATAGATGAAATCTGGACTCAAGACACATCTGTTCTAAACCTGCTTTCATGGATGTCTAGGCGGATGTGGTGTGGCGCACGCGCGTATATGTATGTATGTATGTATATATATATATATATATATATATATATATTGGGGGGTGCGGCGGGTGGCGGGTGTGTAGGTGTGTGGTGTGTGTGTGTGTGTGTGTGTACTCTGTCAGTGATACATGTGTGTGTGTGTGTGTGTGTGTGTGTGTGTGTGCTCTGTCAATGATACATTCCATTTGTCTTGTTCGTAAGTCTTTATTATAATGCCCAGTGGTGTTAATTTTTGCAACCATCCCCCACTCCCTAAATAAGTGTTAAATGTTAGCGCTCTGGGCCCTGTGCCAAGGAGGTAGATCGCGTTAAAATGCCCATTATGATGATGATGATGACGATGATGATGTTAATGATGATGCAGATTCAAGCAGAGAATGATAGATTCATTGAATGCTTGATTCAAGTACAGGTAGTGGCATATATATGAATTGAATTGGAAAACCACGGCCAGGTCTATATAACTTGATTTTTTTTCTTCTTATATATTCATTTATTTTTTTCTTACCAACGAAGGGGTGAGGGTTGATGGGAGTAATTGTTTGGAAGTCATTATCAACTCGATCAGTCACCTAAGTTGCTTTCTGCGCGAAACTACAGGATTGATTACATGAAATTATTATTGTGTCCTATATTCTTTAATCATGGACAAATGGAGAATAAAATCACACACACACACACACACACACACGCGCGCTGTATCGTGAGGGATTGAAAGAGACAAGAGTCTGAGAGGTCATCAACGACATCTGTTGCCACTGTTTCTCTTTCAAACACAACCATTATACCTATCTACCCAAACTACGTGTATTCGCACGCACACACATAGACTACCCATTCAGAGTGGCAGACAGACAGACAGACACACACACACACACACACACACACACACACACACACACACACACACACACACACACACACACACAAGCGCGGCACGCACACAGAACAGGAGATACCACAAAACCACACCTTCTTGTCTGGTACAGCTGGTTTGGGTTTGGCCACAGTCTTTTCCCTGTTGGGCGACCCTCTAAACCTGGCTCCTGGAGGGATGATGTGGACAGGAAGTTCGAAGAATTCCTTGTCCTTTGCTCTTTTCGTTTCTGCCCCCATTTCTTCCGTTGCTGATGTATCTGCTACTTTGTCCTTTGTCGCTGACGTCTCTGTTCCATTGTTCTTTGTCGTTTTTTCTAACTCCTCGCCGTTCGTCTTTGCTGTTTCTTTTCCTGGGTCCTTCGTTGATGGCGTGTTTATTCTGACTTTTTTGTGTGGCTTGCTCATTATTAGACCGTCTGCAACATATACATAATGGTATGCAGACACATGCAACCGCATAACACAGTCGTACACACCAGAGTTCCTTAATATACAACTGCTGATTTCGTAAGTACATGAAAGCAGATGGAACAGGTGGAGGAAGGGGGACTGAGGATTGTGTGTGTGTGTGTGTGTGTGTGTGTGTGTGTGTGTAAGGGGGTGGAAT
>NC_134878.1:17036400-17053900 GCF_041734735.1 Babylonia areolata | reverse complement strand
CTTTCAGACATAGAAATCTCGCTTGCGGATCGTTCCTTTGTGAATGAATATATCTTGCTACATTCAAAGCCAGCAAATCGAACTGCCTTCGACGAGCGGCTACGTGTTTTCAATCCGACTCAAACAGAAACTGGAGGGGAGAAGGGAGGAAGAAAAACTGAACAGAACCGAAACACAGTTTCAGTCCATTAAGTCTCGCTCACCTGTGTGGACGCGTTGCCGTGGGACTGACAGGTGCAAAAGAAGGAACGCTGACAGGTAGTTCTCTTCACTGCGCGGCCATGTTTTCTTTGGCGCGTCCGCGGAGAGCGTCGTTAGAAACCACCTCGTTTGACCTCCCGTCTTGTCACTCCCTCCCCTCCCCCCTCCAATCTCTGACTTTCTTTTTTTAATCCGCCGAGAGTCGCGGTAAGGAAAGCGAAGTCAATCTGACTTCGTGTGTCTCCTCGCGCCTATGTGGGCCGCGTTTCTGAAGTGCGTCGGGTAAAATAGTGCGATTGTCTTGAAAGATTCATGGTAGTTGAGGTTTTAGCTATATGGAACCCGCGGACATTTTCTTTTTTCATTTTTCATTCAGTCTTTCAATGAGAACTCAGAAAGTCAGGACCAAGAAGAGCAGCATTCAGCGGTGCGGAGGGGGCAGAAAGTGTTGCTTTGCTTTGGTATTGCTGATTATGTCCAGCTGCCCTCACAGTTGTGCGAGAACGTAATTTGTGCTGAAGTAAATGTAGTCAGGTTATTTGTTAGTGTCCACGCATTTTGTTAACGGTATCCGCTAGTTCATATTGAACGTCTGTACATACATCACAAGCGACATGAATGTAAATGAAAGAGTTTAAACTATGAACTACAGAGACAACTATCCGCAAGCGCACTCGAATGCACACACTCACGCAAGCATGCACGTATACGAACACACACACACACGCGCGCGCGCGCGCGCACAGTGGAAAATGTGAACATGCGCGCATAAATAAAAGAATCGCGCCGTAGCACAGTTCAAATGCTTACACGCGAATTGCGGGACTGCATTTGTGTCTGCGATTATGTTTGATTGCAATCGATTCCGTTTGTGCATTTGCACCTGCTCGATTTCGTTATCCCGAATTGTGTTCGTACGGTTTACATAAAACACAAGTAGTAGCTTCTGTCAGCATGGTAAAAGCTGGGTGGTCAGCACACCTGTGTGTGTGTGTGTGTGTGTGTGTGTGTGTGTGTGTGTGTGTGTGTGTGTGTGCTTGCAGCACAGCTTGTGATCGGTTTAGGCTGAAGAATGGCGAAATAGTGATGGAATGACACATTCATATTTTCCAGTGTGTTTGTGTGTTTGTGTGTGTATGTGTGTGTGTGTGTGTGTGTTTCCGCAAGCGTGTGGTTGTACTGTTGTGACTAATAATATTAAACAATTACCAAGTCTTGAATAAATGTGAAAAGCTCCCAAATTTGACACAGCTGCCTACTGCAGATATGAGCACAAGAGCGATAGTTACCAAAGCAGTGCGCGCGCTCTTGCTCAATGATTTGTGTGTATGTATGTGTGTGTCTGTGTGTGTGTGTGAAAGAGAGAGGGAGAACGAGCGAGCGAGAGAGAGACAGAGACACAGAGAGAGAGAGAGCATGCCCGCGCGTATGTGTATGTGTGTGTGCATGAGAGTGAAAGATAGATGGATAGATAGATAGAACAACAACAAACGCACACACGCACACACATACAAATCAATAGCGTAAGGAACACACACACACACACACATACAAATCAATAGCGTAAGGAACACACACACACACACACACACACACACACACACACACACACACACATACACACACACACACACACACACAGAATAATGGCAGGTCTACCGCTGCTTAGCGTGTCTTGAAAGGGTTTTTGTTGCCTGTTCCCAAATTACTCCTTGCAGGCTCTACGTCTGGCACTGACAACTGAAAGCAGTGAAAGCTCTGAGGCAGCCGCCTCCCCACATTTAATTTTTTTTTTTTTTTTACATGTTCTGCTTCAAAAGTACAGCTAAGAAACGAATGGAAGACCACCCCTCACAAGCAACGCCCCCCTCTCTTCCCCCCTGCCCCCCTTCCCCCGCACACACACTCTTTTTCTGTGTCCATGACGGTGTCTGTGTGTGTGTGCATTTTGTATTTGTATTTCGTTTTTATCTCATCATATTTCTCTGTAAATTCGGGCTGCTCTCCCCAGGGAGAGCGCGTCGCTACACTGCAGCGCCACCCATTTTTTGAATTTTTTCCTGCGTGTAGTTTTATTTGTTTTTCCTGTCGAAGTGGATTTTTCTACAGAACTTTGCCAGGAACAACCCTTTGTTGCCGTGGATTCTTTACGTGCCACAAATGCATGCTGCACACGGGACCTCGGTTTATCGTCTCATCCGAATGACTAGCGTCCAGACCAACACTCAAGGTCTAGTGGAGGGGGAGAAAATATCGGCGGCTGAGCCGTGATTCGAACCAGCGCCCTCAGATTCTCTCGCTTCCTAGGCGGACGCGTTACCTCTAGGCCATCACTCCATTTGTTGCTGTTGTTGTTTGTGTGTGTGTGTGTGTATTTTTGTGCGCTCACGCGTATGTGTGTATATGTATGTATACCTATGCGTTTGTGGTTGTGTGTGTGTGTGTGTGTGTGTGTGCGTGCGTGCGTGTGCGTGTTGCATGCATGTGTGCATGTGTAGTATGTCTACCAGCCTGTTTGTGTGTGTGTGTGTGTGTGTGTGTGTGTGTGGCTGTCAGTCTGTCTGTCTTTGTGTCTGAGTGCGCGAAAAATATGTTGGAACACGTTCGATCTGTTCTTCCACCGTCGTGTCTGACGTTTGTGGTGTTGTGGTGTGAGATGGACTTCGGCACTGGCACACTGAACGGCCGACATGACTGATGGATCATCGAAACGATTTCTTTGGAAGCTGCCTGCATGTCATGAACTGTCTTGTCTGTCTCTTTCTTCGTCTGCCTATATTGTCAGTTTCTTTTATCTGTCTCTTCACCCCTCCTTTCCTGTCTCCACTGTTTTGCCTGCCCTCCATGACTCCTTTCTCTAAGGAGCGCTCAAGCACGTGACTCACTCGCGCGCGCGCACACTCACGGACACACACATTTTCTTTCTATCCATCTGTTCCCCCCCCCCCACCCCCCCGCCCTCACAGTGTGTACACGCAGCGGCGTTTACACACACACAGAGATATATACACACACACACACACACACACACACACACACACACACACACAGAGATTGCTTGCTCGTGCAAGCATATTGTTTGTGTGTGGGCGTCTGCGAATATTGACAGAGCGGAGAAAAGCTGATGGGAACACTTCAGTCGTCCGTCAAACGAAAGATTTAAAGCGCTTTTGTGCTGCCTGTCTGTTCCGTTGACAGTTGTATGAACCTCTTCAGCCAGCCACTCTCTGTGTGACAGGCAATCATGCATAAACCCCAATACATCTGTTCTGGCACTTTCATTTGACGTCTTTTCACGTTAGCGATGTTAAACGAATGTATTCAGGCTTTACAAATCGTGGTACCTTTCTCGTCTCCGTGTGTGTGTGTGTGTGTGTGTGTGTGTGTGTGTGTGTGATATGACTGGCACCCCAAATACTTTGTGTTTGCAGGTATAGGCAGTGCATGGAAACCACAGTCGTTTGCAGAGCAAAGAAGAGCAGTAAAGTTGAAGTGGTTTCTGACTGGAATTTCCCACAGCAACTGACCATCAATCTGAGCAAGATCCACAGAGGTTTGCTATACTGTAGGTCTGATTTGGTAAAGAAAAATCTGTTTCGTAATTGTAATAATTATTTTCAGTTTGTTCAAGTTTTATTGTAGCTAGTGATTGGTCACCTTTGCGTTACGTTGGAAACCATTCGGATATGAGTTTTGTAAATCAAAGGAGTATACTGATGGCTTTACTCTCGATTTATTCTTTTTGGAAAATACAGCACAAAGTGCGATTATGTTTTAGATTTTGGGAAATACTTGAATCCCCTTATGGGTATGTGCATGCATGCACGCGTTGTGTTGATGTATCTTTGTGTGTGCGTGTGTAAGAGAGAGAAAGAGAGAGCGGGAGAGAGAGAGTCGGAACGTCCATGATCGATCTGTTTACCAGCCACCTGTCTTTTGTGATGTCAAAGTGTTAGGGTGGACTCTGACTGGCATGCTAAATACCCGACCTGTTGAATGATTTACACACAAGACACTTTCTTCATGTGTTGCTTACATTTACTGAACTCTTTGAGTTTCTCTGTGTCTGTTTGTCTTCCGCACTTCCTTAATGCCTCTCTCTCCTGCTCCATATCTCTTTCCCACCTCTCTCTCTCTCTCTCTCTCTCTCTCTCTCTCTCACTCTTTCTCTCCCTCTCCCCCTCTCTCTCTGTTTCTGTGCGTGCATATTATGTGCGTGCATGTATGCGTGCAAGTGCAAGCACAGCCATGCGCACGTGTAATTGCTTTCGTGTGTGAGTGTTCCACGCAATCACGCACGTATGTTGTTATTGCTTGTTGAGTCCGCGCTGAACGTTATTATGACAGAAGAGCGGAGATGAGCTTATCGGAACACTTTCGCTCTCGAGCAGACGAAAGATTAAAAGCGCTTTTGTGCTGCCTGTCTGTGTTGCATTGACAGCCGTATGCACCTCTTCAGTCAGCCACGCTTCTCTGTGACTGGTAATCATGCAGAAACTTCCAAACATTTATTCACGCTTTACTGTTCATGACACATCTTTTCTCTTCTCCCCTTAGGTTGCGTGCTGGCGTACATGCAAGTGTTTTTTATTTTTATTTTTGTATGTGAGAGAGAGAGAGAGAGAGAGAGAGTTAGTTAGTTTAGCACCCCAAATACTTTGAGTGCAGGTATGTGCAGCGCATGGAAACCACAGTCCCTTAATGGAGCAAAGAAGAGCCGTGTCGCCGTGCTGAATAATAAAGGACCACAGCAGGATTTCCCACCGCAACTGAAGGTCGATTTGAACAAACACCGTGAGGCTTTACTGCACAGGACTTTGAAGACTGATTTTGGTAAGGAATCGTACATGTATAAACAATTGATTATAATCATTACGTTTGTGTTGCCGTAAGTGATTGGTTTTAATTTCTTGCGCATTACGAATCCGTGATGATCTGACATGTTTGGTATTGTCCGGTTTGTTGGGCTTTTTGGAAATTTTCGATCTTGACAAATCGAGCGATTCCGAGATAATTTCTGCATGTTTTCCAGTCAACTCAGTGAAGTAATCTATTTGATAATCAAGATTATGAACTGTCAGACTTTGCAAACTTTTCTGCACGCTTAGGAAATAGTTTTACATCATCATGTTTCTCTTCGGTTTCTTTGTCTGCTTTGACCCTCTGTCTCGATCAGCCTTTGCCACCCATTCTGTCTGTCTCTGTATCTCCGTGTCTCTGTCTGTCTGTGCCTGCCTGCCTGTGTGTATGTCTGTCTGTCTGTCTGTCTCTCTGTTTCTTTTTCTGTGTCTGTGTTTCTTTTTCTGTGTCTGTATTTCTGTCTCGACTGCGCGTTCCGGGCGCAGGTGTTTGAGTTTGTTGGTGAAACATGAAACCAGTCCCAATGTTACGACACGTCTGCTCAAACTGTATTTCATTTGCTTATCCGTCGGAATTTTGAAGTCATTCTGTTGAGAGTAATAACAACAACACACCAATAATATATATATATATATATATATATATATATGGAGAGAGAGAGAGAGAGAGATGGATGGATGTGTGTGTGAGTGGAATTAAAGGTGGAGAGGATGTGGTAGAGGAGGATTGTGTGTATGAATTTGCTAGCGCATAATTATATGCATGTGCGTTTGCGTGTGTAAGAATCTATGTGTGTGAGTGCGCGCCCGCGCGCGCGTGTGTGTGTTTGTGAATTGCAACCCGAATAAAGCAAAGAGGAAATCAATATCAAACACAAATGTTATGCTGGACAGTGCAGCAAACCTTTTCCAATATCAGACAGCATTCAAATTGTACTCTCTGCATAGTGCATCTGTGTGTGTGTGTGTGTGTGCACCCTTGTTTATGCACATGCACACGGTCGCGAACGGGAGGGGGGGTGGGGGAAGTAAAATCCTCCTCCCACTTGCCCGCGAGCTGCGCAATAGTGTTTGACGTCAATAATAGGGTCACCGGGGCTAACGTGCAGTATGATATCCAGCTGTGATGTATCGTATACATCCCTAACCAAAATTAATTGCGTGCACAGGTGCTGGAACAGTGTTTGTACGTTTCATATTACAGAAACTCCGAGAGAGAGATGGGGGCGAGTGGGAGAGATGTTCATTATTTAGGTGCATCAGGACCTTTTCGCTGAACGTTCAGCACACGTGCCACCAACAGCATTAGTCTTCCGTCGATTTTGTGAACGTCGATTTTCACCCGAAAGGGAAAGAACCCAGCCAGATATTGCGGGGTGATCAGAGGGTCGATGAATGAACTGATAGGTTAGCCTTTCATCCATTGATTTATTCAGTAATCCGTTGAGCGTTTGTTCGTTCGGTCAGTCAGTCAGCTGATCTGCAAAATAGTCTTGTTTAAAATTTCAAACATCTGCGTCAGTTTCCACTTTTTGGAACTAGACAACGGTGGTCTTGGTTCACATTCCGCAACATTTACTTTCTCGTGGATTTTTATAGTAACCTGCTAAAACGTAAAACATATAAAATCAAAAATAAAAGAAAATAAAGAGTCCAGTAATTTTTACTGTCTGACGTAAAACGTGCAACTTCAGTCAAGTGCCCGATTAGCACATATGTTTGGATTCTGTATAGGTAAATAAAAGAAAAAAGAAATACATTTCTCAATACTTTATTTACAGTCAGTTGTGTATAACCTGACGGGAACAGTCGGATATTTTCTCGAATTTGTGTGCTTTTTTTTATATTAAGGGGGAAAAATGTACCCCTTTTAAAGCTACTTATTTATTCCTGTTCGTGCCCTGTGGTACTGATGACGCATCAAGGATCTGCACTACTGCCTTTGTTATAAATAGCTTGGCTAGCGTCATTGGGGAATGCTTCTGTTCCCTTTCAATCGTGTTCTTTGTTGTTGTTTTTTTCTTCCCCAGCGTAACGTTTTGTGCTTTTGGCTCCGTTTCGAATTCGTTTCAACGTAGATTAATAGACAGGGCCGCTCGCGATCCAGTTTTAGTCTCTGTGTGTGTCGGTCACTTTATCTGCCTTTTTTTTTTTCCTAATCAGTCTGGTTCTCTCTCTCTCTTCTCTCACTCTCTGTCTGTCTGTGTTTCTTTTTCTGTGTCTGTGTATTTCTGTCTCTCCCTCTTACTCTGTCTTTTCGCTTCCGTTTCGTATAGATGTAAATGATGTTGCGTCTCTCAGTTTGGCTTTATGTTATACTTGTACACATGTTTTGAGTATAACAGCATTTATATACGTGTATGTTTGTGTGTCTCTTACAACAACGGCAGATGTGTAAGTTGGTCAAATTGCTAATGTCTTCACCGTTGGAAAATAAAGATTCATTCATTCATTCATTCTCTGTCTTTGCCCTTCCCTCACCCCCATCCCCGCCCCTCCTCAACCCCACCAACACCATGCGTCTCTTACTTTTCTATTTCTCACCTGGGTTGTGAACGAGCGTTCGAGGACATGGAATACGTATTGGCTATTAAAGGTTTGCCAAACAATCGTTTTATTTACGCTAGATTCATGTGAAAAAGGTTACTGTGTCTCAGTATATATCTCTCTCCCTCCATCTCCGTGTTATTTTTGTGTTTGTTTTTCTTTCTGCAACTCTCGCGCATACACACGTGCGCGCTCGCGCGCGTGGACACGCACACAGACAGACATACAAACACTAACACACACACACACACACGCACGCGCGCGCGCACACACACACACACACACACGTTTGGACTCACGGCATAGAGATATAAGCACACACGTATATACACACAGACATAAAACAACGAAGGCAGACAAAAAGAAAGAGTGATGGAACAACAAGCACGCACGTGCGCTGACGCACGCACTTCAAAAAAAAAAAAAAAAAAAATCCTATTTTTTTAAAATCCAAATATGGTTCGACGATGGCCATTGTTGTGGAGCACGGTAGGAAATTCTATTTTGTGAAAACAGGATGTTCCCAGTTTTCATGGTGTCGTTTTCTTGGTTATTTTCGTTCATAATAGTCTCTGTCCAGTCTTTTTTTTCTCCCCCCCCCCCACCCCCTTTGTTGAATGCTCACTTTGTAGCCACATGTATCAAGCCAGTCAAGAGTGAAGAGCCAATGGGTTCTTTTATTTGTTGTGTTTTCTTCTTAAGATTTCTATGTCCGGAAAAACTTATAATTATAGATCAACGCCACGCGCACACACACACACACAAACGCATGCACGCACGGAACCGGCGCGCGTCATATATTTTCCAGGAATTTAAAAAAAATTTTTATAGTCCTTCGATTAATTTTGATTTTTTTTCAGAGAAAGAGGGATAGAGAGGGGGGCGAAGGCCGGGCAGACGTGACACGTGTAGATCACTTCATGGTGTTTAAAAAAGTAAAAAAAAAAAAAACAACAAACTCCGAGACTCCATTTCAGGGCCTTTGTGTGCACACATTTCCTATCTTAAAACAGGAGGGGAGGAGGGAGGGACGAAGAGTGGTTGCTTTGGGTTGGGTAATGAAGGAAGAAGAGTGAGTGGGGCCTGGCTTGTGACATCAAATCCATGCGTGTTACACACACTGAGGTATGTATTTACATCTACACAGCGTTCATTCTTTCCTACTTTACATTTACCACACACAAACGCGCGCACGCGCGCGCTCATCCATTTGCGAACACACTAGAATTTAAAGATCAGTGTATATTCTGGTAAATGGTAAATATTAGATTATTGTGACTTCCTTTTTGGGGTGTTTGTTGAGAGCCTATACTGACACCATGCTGTGAAATCACTTTACAGCCTCAACCGCACACACTCACCCACACATCCACACTCAAACGCTCACATACTACTTAAACACGTAGAATGTACGCACACACACTCATGCATTTCCACTTTCACATGAATCCATTACAGTAGTAAATACACACGTAAAGGAGTGTTTACATGTAAAAGAAAGATTGTGAAATAGCTTGACAAAGACTTTTGTGAACGTAGAGATCTTGGATCACTATTGAATATACTGAATAGCTTTGTTGAAAGCAAAATCCTTTACACAAGAAAAGGATCACACACACACACACACACACACACACACAAACAAAAACCCCAACCCATACTGATGCACAGTTTCTGGTGAAGGAAATCAGTGAGGTTGTGTCCATTTCGAAATTGAATTTACACCAAGAATTTTTTTTAGAAATAATAAAAACAGATAAAGAACAAAGATGGAAAAGTATCTGGACAACAGATTCTAAAAAAAAAAAAAAAGTAATATGATTATCCTCCCAAAGCATTCCATTTTTGACTCACTTGTGTAAACAAAGTGAGTCTATGTTTTAACCCGGTGTTCGGTTGTCTGTGTGTGTGTGTGTGTGTGTGTCCGTGGTAAACTTTAACATTGACATTTTCTCTGCAAATACTTTGTCAGTTGACACCAAATCAGGCATAAAAATAGGAAAAAATCAGTTCTTTCCAGTCATCTTGTTTAAAACAATATTGCACCTCTGGGATGGGCACACAAAAAAAGAAAAAGAAAAAAAAAAAGATGCCTAATTATATGGAAACTGCATTTACTGTTATATTTATATTTTTTGTATTCTCTAAACTTGGCACTTTGATCTGATATTCTGACCCAACAACAAGAGCAGTCATTGTTATCATTTTTTGTTCAAACGGGAACTTCTTTTCCTAAGCATAGAAGTTTTATTTATTTTGCAAACGCAGATAGTAAAAAAGGGAAATCACTCTGTAATTAATGCTAGGGGACTTAATTTGCTTTAAACTGATCTTTCTCATCTTAAACATTACATTTTGAAATTATACTCAGTACATAAAAAGCTTGGATTTTTTTTGTTTGTTTTTTTTTTTTTTTTTTGTCAGTGTATCACAAGTGAGTCTTGAAGGCCTTGCCTCTCTTGTTTTTATTATAACGGAGATGAGTTGTTCCATCAAGAATGGATCACAAGCGAAATAATATATTTTGCACATGTTTTGCCAATACCATATCTGAAACATCGCGTTTATACATGAGGATTTTCTGTTCACACTGCGCTGTTGCTTGCTATTCCGATCTGTTCCCGACAATTCAGACTTGTTTATGTTATCAGTGATTTCCCTTCTTTTTAAAATGTCATCATTGGTTATCGAATGCTTCCGGTGATAACTGGCGCTTTAATGAGCTGACTTGAGTGTTTTTTGGTTTGCATATTCCTTTGTTTTGCACCCGATCTTGCTGGGCTGTATGTTCTTCGTGAACAGGTAATCAGCTTCGTGCTGTGTGCTGGATAGAAAAACTGAGTGTGCATGTGACGATTGTGATGGAGAATTATTCGATCCGAAAGGGAAAGCCGTTAAAAATGATGATGAGGTTTGACCAGTCTCTGCAGCAGCACAATTCATTCAGGTACTACCTACATTAGAAACAACGTTGCAGATGGCATTCTGCTGTTTTGATTTTGTTTTTAACTACATTTTAGGTCGCCAAAGAATATCCGCGGGCGCTGATTTGGTCAGTCATTCAGGTCAGTCTTAGTTTCGAAGTCAAGTGACCCACATGTAGATCTCACCAATAGATTTCGGATTTCCACTCACACGTGTTTTATCATAGGGGTTGAAAATAAATGGAGATAAAACTGCAATGCAGATTGAAGGCCTACTGCATAAATGACGTACGTGGCCAGTGCAGGAATTCTGCCAGTAATATAAAGAAATGTAAGATTTGCTCAGAAATTGCAGAAAAAAGTGTGATCATCGATTTATAAAATGCCACTAATGGGTAGCAAATTGCAGTTTAATGATTTTCTTTCGCATCGCAGGTAATTAGATAAAGTGCATGTATATGTGTGAACCTTGTCGTTTCAAGGGATACAAATATGTACATATGATATGGGTATATGCGTGCGCAAACATGCTACGGGAAGGATCCTTTGTGATTAAAAAATGTCAGTGTATATTTAACTTTCGACCATGTCAGTCAGTTTAGCGAGTGCGCGTGTTCGTACATGTATATATGTGTGTGTGTGTGTGTGTGTGTGTGTGTGTGTGCGCGCGCGCGCGCGCACATTCAAGCTTGTTACTTTTGCTGTTTTTATATGGGCTGTTTGCTATTGATTTCGGTATGCACATTCTTGTTTATCAACTTGTATTGTAATGCTATCAGAGTCATGGAAATTTTAAATGTTTATGCTGTTACGGGCTTGTTGATATTGTCATTTGCTCAAGTCTGTAATAAAAGTGTCTGTACAATAACCCTGATACTATTGCTAGTGTGTATATGTCGGTCTGTTTGTCTGTATGTGTGTATGTGCATCCAGGCATGCATACATGCATGCATGTACGTATTTGTGTATATATATATATGTGTGTGTGTGTGTGTGTGTGTGTGTGAGTGAGCGCGCGCGCGCGTATGTACATGTGTGTGTATGTATGTCTGCAAACAATATAATCTGCATCAACTTACATAGTTTTCATACCGTGGAATTGCAGAAAGTCAGTTGTTATTACGAAGGGGAAAAAAACATGAAATGGAGATTACCGAAAACTGTTTTAGATAGATAGATAGACAGACAGACAGACAGATATAGATGTGTGTGTGTGTGTGTGTGTGTGTTTAAATTATTATTTGATCACCGAAAACTTTTGTTCTTCTTTTTTTCGTTTTTGTGTAGACTGTTGAGTGTTTTTATTGTTGTTTTTATTATTTTTCATAAAGATTTATCGATGTTGAAAGTCGTGATCATGACAAGGAAATTTAGTAATTTAGATCTATATTAGATCTATATCGATATTATGATCGTAAGACATCGAAAAGCTGGTCGACGTTGGCAACTTTGGACATATGTCACGTTTCCACCACAACGTTCGATTCAACAAACACTAGTTTCATATGGTGAGTAGAAATATCAACTGGATCAATATAACATTTCAAGCACTCTCCTCGGCCATTTTTTTGTTTTTGTTTTTGTTTTTAAATCATCATGAATTACACGTGAACCATAATGGCTTTTCCTTAGTTTTAGTAGGAGTAGTTGCTTATCAACATAAATGTTACACAGATTGTCAGCAGGAACATCACTAAAACAGATCTCATGTGCCTTTCATTTCTTCATGTCGGAAGCATCTCATGAATACGAATGACATATCAAGATGATGTGATTATGTCAGAGTCATCTTCTTTGCTTTATTTTCATGTTCATCTCCCGAGAAAAGTTATTCCTGTTTGCTTCGTCTTTTGTGGTTGTCGTTTTACGTCGAAAAGAACATTTTGAGACAAAAATAAAACAACGAGGGACTGTTTGAGTAGTGTGTGTGTGTGTGTGTGTGTGTGTTATTTTTTCGCACGTTCACTCTTCTGTACTTGTGCACACCAGCTTCTACTCTGCCACTTGAACTGCCATTTGAACAGCATTATTCTGACTGAAGGACTGAGGGAGCACGCATGTGTTACCAATACCGTAAATCACTGAAAGCTGACATGGATTAGGGGATCATTAGCATGTGTATCATCAATAAGATTATTATTATTATTATTATTATTATTATTGTCGGTTTTTTTTTTAAATTAAAAAAAATAATTTTTTTTCGTTTATTTTTTGGCATGCGAGTTGACAGGAAATGACAAGCATGTTTGCACGTATAATCACCAGGGAGAATGGAAACAAAAGATTTCACCCGAAACAAAACATTTTACCAAACATTTCACCCGAAACAAAACATTTCACCATTAGCACACCAGGCGTTGGTCTGATTTACGTCCATAATAGACCCACGGTACAGGATTCCAATGCCCCAGCCAGTCGGCTACCTCGTCCACAAAAGCAAAACTAATTAGAAGAGAAAAGTTTCAAGAAAAGAGAAAAGGTTATAAACATCAATAGTCTGAAATACAGTAATGTACAGAGTAGATGGAAAATTGAAGGTGTGATCCGGCGGCAGGAATATGTGAGTGATGACGATTTCACACCTTGTTATTACGTGTTCAGAGCAGCCAGATTTGTGTATTGGTGTTTATTTATTCATCTCTGCCCGTCCTTTTATTTCTCTTCTTCAGTGTCTATGGGTAGTAATTCCCGCGGGCTCGGTGCTGGTGAGCTTGCCACTGGCAAAAGTCCACTGGCCGATCCCATCTTCGCCTCAAGGAGATGCACAGACCTGTCGTAAAGGAACTGCTCTACGAAAGGTGATAGAAGAAGCGGGGAAGGTTCATTTTGGGGTGGGTGGAGGGAGGTGGGGGTATGGGGGAGGGGGGTAGTGATAGTGGTGAAGAGGAAAGAAGGGCGTGTAGACCTTGCATCCAATTTTAAGTCGTCATGCCGCTCCTTTTTTTTCTTTCTATATGTCAGATAAAAAACAAAACAACAACAGCAACCAAAAAAGTGTATTTGACCAAATAAGTCCTCTGCAACGGTACTTTTATTTCTTATTTTCTGAATAATTTGTTCAGTCTCTGACGTCACCGGTATTGTGAACAAACGGATGTCAGTTTTTATTTATTTATTTTTTATTCCAGATAACTTGATGAGAGTCTGGATCCAGGTGGAAGAGGATGTTGGGAGACCAAATAAGATATTCCAGAAGCAGACAGATGCTTGGACTGTTTGGCAAACAGATTGCATCTCGCAAATAGAAGACGATGACAGCAATAAAAGGACGGGGAGAAAACTAAAGAAATCAGGTGAAACGCTGGCCAAAAATATCTTGAGTGCGGGGTGGCTAGAAATAACTGAAATATATTTGTAGATACAGGAAGCAGTCTCGAATTAGCTGTTCGGTGGATGTATGATCATCTTTGGGATTCATTTTAATATTCGATCGGAACAGACATTGACAGTCTTATCTACTCTGATTGGTGCACATGGTGTTCACTGTAAGCTTTCATGTCCGTCTCAGGCTCGGACTGTCCGGTTCACCTTTCCTCAGAACATCCCCATGGTTCTCAGCTCTTGACGACAGGATTCATCTTCATATCGGGACTTTATCTCTTGCATTTTCCCCTTGGGGTTCCTGTCGAAGGCACAATACTCGATGTTGGTTTGTTCCATGTATAGAGCGTGTCTGATTCACTTCCACTTCCTGTTACGGATTGTGTTTAGGGTAGCATACTGCCTGGTTCGCTGCCCGAGCTTTTAATTTTAGGTCCACTCTAACTGATACTCATACTATACTCTTGGTGCATCTCTACGTTTCGGTCCCATACAACGATATTGACTTTGAAAAATGTTTGCAAATATCTTTCTCCCACAATGGATTCGGGGCATCAAAAGAATGGGGATTCAAAAGTGGGATTTGGAATTGCAGAGGTGAAGGAGTGATTGTTAATCAGCATATCAATAAAGGTATTTGATTTCAGGGGCCATGCACTGAGCAGCTCAGCCTCCCTTGAACACCCAGAAGGGTTACACCTGCCAGAACCATTTCCATCACCCCGTTCCCCCACGCCCGTCTGAATTACGAACCCCACCCCTTGAAACACACAAGCCCACTCACCCACCACGAGCCTTCCAGCCTCCACGCATCTAAAACTGGATCCCACCTCCGCTAGCCACTGTCCTCCCCAAATCACCAACGGCCAGAATCTACAACCTGCAACCCATCCAATCCACTCACTTACATATCCACTTAGAGACTTCGCTGCAGGGCTCAGAACCTCCGCGCACCGATGTTCAAGCCATCCTTCCCCAAGAAAGTGTCCTCTCGCAACGCTGCCTCCTTGTCACCCAGACGCTCACACCGCTACAGCAAGAAGGAGGTGCAGGACACGTTTGGCGGCTTGATCATCCAGGGCAGGGGCTTCAGCTCTAGCAATCAGAGCAACTGCAGCGTGCACCCGGCCCATTGCCAGACCCTTCCCTTACCCCCGTGGTCGCTGCCGTCACGCATCCCGCCGCCGAAGGGCACCTCTGGCCACTTTCTGAACTCGTATCCTGGCAGCACCATCACGGGCAGCGCCTGCTGCAGACGGCGCCGTGACCTGAGGGACGACGAAGAGGACGTGAGTGGTAGCATTTGATACGGTATGGCATGGGTGGTAGCTTCTTAGTATGGCATGGGTGGTAGCTTCTTAGTAGGGCATGGGTGGTAACTTCTTGATAGGTTATGGGTTGTAGCTTCTTAGTAGGGCATAGATGGTAGCTTCTTGGAAGTACGGCATAGGTGGTAGCTTCGTGGTAGGGATTGGGTGGTAGCTTCTTGGTAGGGTATTGGTGGTGGCTTCTTGGTAAGGCATGGGTAGTACCGTCTTGGAAAGGTATGAGTGTTACCTTGGTAAGGCATAGCTTGGGAGAGCATGTGTGGTAGCTTAAGGAGAGGAGGAGGAGGCTGGAGGGGGCTTGTTTTGTATAATTCGTTTGGTTGGTGGAAATGGGTGAAGAGTCCCGTGTTGTTTGAAAACTTGTTTCTTCTGTGTTTTGCTGCATATGACTGAGTGTTACAGCTCAGCCATGCATTGTTTGGGGATGGGAAAGGGGACGCTGTGCACGTATTTTGATTATCAGTTTTATATATTTATAGATCTTTTATTTTCGTATATTTTATTACGAGGTGATGGCATGGTCAACTTTGTTTTTTGTTTTATCGACACGAGTGCGAAATCTTAAGCAGAGATAGGTAGTTGGAGGAGCGAGCGGGTGAGAGGAGGGCGGGCCGCAGTGTCTGTGGCAAGGTTCGGTGCTGGCATTGTTGCCAAGAATGGTAAATAATGGTGGCATCAGTGAAGATGAATTAAAGTGTTAGACACTTGTGGATCCGACTTGTTCAGCAACCTGGCCGAATGTTGTGAAGGCAGGAGCGCATAACTTTTAGCGCTCTTAACTCGTGCCACGTTCCATCCACTCGCATACACTCTTCTTCTGTCCAGAAACATAATTTCGAATACTTAACCGCTAACGTTAGAAAAAACGGGAGAGAAATAACAACAACAAAAAACGTTGGTAAAGGTTTGAGTGTTTTTCTTTACTTTCCTTTATTCTGAAATTCATTTATTTGATTATATTGATTTGCTGGTAATTGGTGGCAATGAAGCTTTTGTCAACACTAACTGACGAGGGTTATTTTATAACCTCACGTATGTAAGCAGAGTATATGAAATTACGGTATCCTAATCGGGCTGTTTCGGTTGTGTGTGTGTGTCTTTCTGTGTGTGTTTATATATATACATACATTACATACATACATGCATGCATACATACATGCTTACATGCCGATCCTAATATTTGCCAAAAGTGTGTTCAATAAAACAATAAAATATCGATCAGCGTTTTGACAGAAGTCGCTGACTTTGGTGGAAACATTTATATTCCAGCACACAACTTCGGTTTGAAAAAAAAACGTTTTCACACACACGCGCACACATACGTGCGCTCGCACACACGTGCGCGCGTGAACACACACACACACACACTGGCACACACACACACACACACACACACACACACACACAAAGAGAACACATACACACACAAATAAATACATAGATGCACACACGGACATACACACCGACACACAGAGACGCACACACGCGTGCACCCGTGCGCGCGCACACACACATACAAACGTATAAGCGATCCACCGATTGAAAGGATCGAACGTACATTGACATTTCTGATTCGCAAAGATTTTTTTCTCGAAGCATGTTTACGTTTGCATTTGCCCAGAGTATATATGCGCATAGGCGTTCTGGTAATTATCTATACTTGTGCCCTATGACACGATATGGTAATTAATCGGACTGTACAGAATTGTGTCTGTAGGGGAAGGGGGGGGGGGGGTGCGAAGCAAGAACGGGAGTGTGTGTGTGTTTGCATGTCAGAGAGAGAGAGAGCGAAAGCTGTCACACGCCAATCTCGCCCGCAACTGTTGTTTTGGGGTCAGTGTCGTGATAGGGTCCAGTGACTCCGAAGCCGTGCATCCGTGAAATTCTCCTCTTGCCTGTGTTGGTGTTGCTGATTTGTCGGGGGCTTGTGCCATTCTTCTGCTTATCTTTGCCAGTGGCCAGATAAATCAAGTGCATGCTTGGGTGAACTGATCCCTCTCCCGGGAATCTGACAATGAATGTGACACACACGAAGCTTACACCTGCATGCACACACAAAAAAACACACGCACTCACACACACACACATTTCTCACCGGCGAGCAAGAGCGGCGCAGGGCGGAACGTCGGTGGTTGAAGTCCCGTCTTCACGTCCACGAGGACATCTTCAGTGCTGCCAGACACCGGGTTTACAGGCTTGTGTTTGAGACTAAGTCCTCTGGAAAGACCCAAAGCTGTAAAATTTCAGCCCAGGTCTATAAATTGACAATCTGTTGGAAAAGAATAAAAACTGCTATTCCTTCGGTTTTCTCTGATCTTTA
>NC_134878.1:16983900-17031400 GCF_041734735.1 Babylonia areolata | reverse complement strand
TTTCTGACGGTTTATTGGTGGATTTTCCCGTATTGAAACAGATGTTAAAAAAACCACCACCACCAACAACAACAACAACAAAACCCAAAAAAACACAGACGTGAGACTGCGAAAGACGTTTGCCCGGTCACGGACGTCAGTGCGCGGACACACATACACCACACGTACAAACATACTCAATACCATTCCCCCTCCACACAAAGATACACGTACACACAAACACATTGTGATTATGTTCAGGACTCAGTTAAAAGTGAATATATTCAGAACTGAATTGGAAATGGAATTAGAAGTGGTCTCTGTCTCTCTCTCTCTCTCATTCACACACACACGCTCGCGCGCTTGCACGCACGCACACACACACACACACGCACGCACGCACGCACGCACACACTGACACACACACAAGCACGCACACACTGACACACACATTCCGCAGGCCTGCTCACAGATACGCGCATGTATTACAACATATTTATTTCCTTATGCGTTAAATGATTTGTCGTGTGTCCTTTGGCAGAGAATGATCGGCTGTAATCCAGAACTTAATAAAAGAAATACTGCAGTGCACAAAGAAGCAGTTGAACGCGTGACATAATCACACGCACAAACGCACGCATGTACACACACACACACACACACACACACACACACACACACACACACTCACCGATATCAGTTTGGCTTAAAACTCGCCAACAAAATGTGTATATGTGCTTGTGCATGCGTACACTGTGTGTGTGTGTGTGTGCGTGTGTGTGTGTGTGGATGGAGGGAGGAAGGGGGAGGAAGAGAGAGAAAGAACGAACAAACGATGTCTTGGGCAAATCGGACTGTCTTTCTGTCTGTCTCTGCCTGTCTGTGTCTGTCTCTCCCCAACATCCTGGCATCTCGTATATTAAGCCTTCTTTCAACATCATTGAGGTCGGTCACAGTGCGTCACAGAAAAGAGGAGAAAAGAAAAACGGAAATGAAGTATGTTCCCCACCAATTCAATCCAACACCCCCTCTTCCTTTCCTCCCCCATTTCCCTGCACTCCTTCGACAGTATTTCTAATCCTCTCGCAGCTTGTGCGCCAGGCCTTCCATGACGCAAGAATGTCAGACTGCGTCACGTCGACGTCACGAAAGGCGTAGTGCTGCCCTGGAGGGAGCTCTGGCAGAAGTCTGGTCGATGGCAGATGTGCGATCGCTATGGTGTCCTGCGTATGTCAAAAGAGAAAGAGGGCGGGGAGTCGGGGGTGGGTTACATGTAAGCTTATGTGTGTGTGTGTGAGAGAGAGAGAGAGAGAGAGAGAGAGAGAGACTTTAAAAAAATTCAGAAGATGGTGGGGTTAACTCATATCTGTAATGTATACTGCCAAATGCAAGGAGCAGAAATTTAATGAAAGGGTGTTCAAGACAAACAAACAAACAACAACAAAACCAAACAAACCGGCTTTCCGTTCTTTGAATATATTTTTTTTTTGTAATTATGGTTGCGCTGAATATTTTGACTTCATTCTGTCAGTGTAATGGGTCGTATGCCTTGGGAGTTACCGACAAAGTTGTGTTCGATTGTGTTCCACATCACTGATGCGTGTATATCTTACTTTTCTTTACTAATGCTTTGGATATAGCGCACATGGATGCCTTCAAATGTGCGCACACCAATGCCTTGGATATATATTACACATGAATGCCTGCAAATGTGCGCGCACCAATGCCTTGGAAAAAGTGCACATGGATGCTTGCAAATGTGCGTGCACCAATGCCTTGGATATAGTGCACATGAATGCCTGCAAATGTGCGCGCACCAATGCCTTGGAAAAAGTGCACATGGACGCTTGCAAATGTGCGCGCACCAGTGCCTTGGATATAGTGCACATGGATGCCTGCAAATGTGCGCGCACCAATGCCTTGGATATAGTGCACATGGGTGCCTGCAAATGTGCGCGCACCAATGCCTTGGATATAGTGCACATGGGTGCCTGCAAATGTGCGCGCACCAGTGCCTTGGATATAGTGCACATGGATGCCTGAAAATGTGCGCGCACCAGCACACGTGCACATTGATACGCATATATGTACGTGCATGCATGTACATGCATACCTACTTCTGCATGCTCGCGTGCTTGTGTGTGAAATCAAAGACTGAAAGAGTACAAAGCAATATATGTCCGTATATACTATCGTTCAGAAATATGAGAGTAGTGACAAAATTGTTTATTAGAAATGAGCTCTCCTGCAGAGCAGGCAGTTCACGTGCACCGACAGTTTTAAGTGCCGAAGATTCCCAGATATGCTCCATGACAAACATTGAACGATAAAAAGAAGTTGGGGGTGGGGTTGGTGGAGAGTTTGATGCTACTTTCAGATATCACATGTGATGGAACACCCGATTAACACGAACAAAGACCACCGCAAGTTTCCCGGGATGAGTTCGTTCAGGCAGGAGAAGAAGAAGAAGAAGAAGAAAAAAAAAGATAAAGAAAAAAAAGGGAACGAAAACAGAAAGAAAAGAGAGACATAAAGAAAGACAGAAAGAACGAGACAAAGAAAGGGAAAAAAAAATTCCAACAAAGAATGAATGAAATCGAGAACAGATTTTTTGATAATGAAATGTTGGTTGTTGTTGATTTTTTTGGGGGGTGGAGGGGGGCGTGTAGAGGGGGACTGCGGAGGAGGGGAGGGGGTGTTTTTCTCTTCTCCTGTTTGGCAGTAGTGGCGTGCTGTATGATGTCCCATCTGTCAGCGGAGGGGTTCCATCGATTCCTTTTCAGATGTCAGGGACACTTGATACTGTTCTTGTCCAAGGAGGTTACTGCCGTGTGCTGCTGCTGCTGCTGTCCGCCGGTTGGAGAGAGGAGGGAGGGGTGGCAGGGTCGGGGGAGGGGGTGTATGGTGGAAGAGGAGCGTTACTTCTTTGCCCTTTCACACGTCACTGTCAAAGTGAAAGAAAGAGGGGTGTGGTGTACGCATGCCTGCTTGTGTGTATGAGAGAAAGAAAGAAAGAAAGAAAGAAAGAAAGAAATATATATATATATATATATATATATATGTAGATAATTATCGAAAGCTAACTAGCTAGACAGATAGATATTGACGGACAGACAGAAAGATAAAGTGTATGAATTAATTACCTTTTACGCTTTTTTTTTTCTATTTTTGTTGCATAATATCTCTCTGTCTGTAAGTCTCTCTCTCTTGCTCTCTCTGTGTCTCCCAACATGTGGATTGTCTGTATGGGATAAAGGTATCCCTTATGCAGTCGATAAGTTTAAAAAAAAAAATTAAACAAATAGTTTGGCCTACATTTCAGAAACGTCGGTCACATACTCTGATACTGGGAACGTTTTTGGGGTGCACTACAAAAGAGAATAATCTTGTTCAGTATTAAAAAAATCCAGTTAGAAGTTCGCCTTTTGTGGTAAGTGGGCTAGAAGCTCGCCTTTTGGAAAAAGTGGGCCTCAGTGTTTAATTGAGAAATGTCAGTTCTTTTGTAGGATCGCCCATCTATATTTTGAAAGGCCGATGTCTGGGAACTGTTCTCATGTTGACTGCTGGTGCATATCATCGTTTAGGAAGGCTCCAAAGAAGCCGTGGAAAACTTTTGTTCAGAAATGTTCATTGAAAGGCTTTTAATTTAAACCCACCACCACCAAGCCCCGCCTCCAATCTTTGACAAAGTCCTTCGGTTCAGAGTGTGTGTTTGCGTGTTTTGTCCCACCGTTGCCGTTTCATAAAGAGTCAGTATTTTTGGCTCACATGCGTGTTTGTTTTTTGGTTTTTTTTTCAGAATGTGAGTCTGTGTATTAAGATGATGTTTCGGTGTGTGTGTGTGTGTGTGTGTGTGTGTGTGTGTGAAACTTTCACAAAATCATTTTCTCTGGGGTTACTTTGTCAACAGCAAAGTTGACTGTTAAAATGTGGAAAAAAATTCTTTCCACACATTCTATTTATAATAACAATGTACCTCTGGGAACCGAACGGCACAAAAAAAGGGTTATAATGAGGTAAAAATATTTCCGCAGTCATGATACTGTTATATTTTTTGAAATCCCAGAGTATCTGGACTGCATTCCTCTGGAAAGTCCAAAGACCTGTTGATCGTCAGTGGTCTCTTTAGAAGATCATCGAGCATAATTATACTGATGGAAGATTATTATTATCATTATTATTATTATTATTTTAGTGTTTCATTGCAGTACATTCTTATGTAGTCATTGGACAAGCGTGTGTTCAGAATCGGATATATTTTCATGAGTCCTAGTTTGCGAATATTGTGTTTTTGAAAAGGGTTGTGCGAGCTGTTGGTTGAGAGGTCCTGTTAGGGAGCTCTTTAAACTCAGCCGCTGAGCAGAGAAAGATTTAGTGTATCACTGTATACTCCTTTGAAAAGTTAAGCTCACTGTACAGAATTCTTGTGACTAGCATCAGCGTCACCTGTTTGAAAATGTCTTTGAATGGGTTGATAAGGACGGTTACGTTTTCCCCAGATTCCTGAAATTAAGTCAGTCTCTCTCTCTCTCTCTCTCTCTCTCTCTCTCTCTCTCTCACACACACACACACACACACACACACACACACACACACACACACACACACACACACACACACACACACACACACACACACACACTTCCCCCCTTTCTTTTGAGCATGCTCTTATGTGGAGAAACGTCACTTTTGAAGTCTGTTTAGAAAGATAGATGTCCGTTTGGGAGGTTTGATAATGTCATCCAGGATCCTTTCGGGACTGTGAATGCATTGCTTGATTAGCCCACTCACTTTCCGCTGACATGTTCAGGCGCGAAAGGCTTTGGTGGGGGCAGGGGGGGGGGGTGCTGTTGACAAATGCCATCCATTTGGAAACATCTTACACGTGCTGTTGGAACTACTCTCCTTTTGCCAAGTCCACGGATGTTTTTTTTTTCTCTCTTTAAAAACAGATTTAAATAGATTTGTTAAAGTCCTTGGTGGTATTGGGAACTGTAATTTGTGGAGGGATAAGCCGTCGAATTCACTGCTGAGCAACAGTACCTTTCCGATTTTGTAGAGACAGAGAGGGATGAGACGGAGGGCTGTACAAGAGAGAGAGAGAGAGAGAGAGAGAGAGAGTGTTTGTGTCTGTGTTTGCTCAGTCAGGAGTGTGATATCGATAGCAACGAGAGATGACGCGGATGTCGCTGGCAGCTGGCACAATGGATGGTGCTGAAAATGACAACAAGGTATCGACGTTATGATCGACGCTGCCCACGCACCTTCTGATGTAAACGGCTGCAACAGTAGGACAGCGCTTCAACGAGGATGCAGATGTTGCTGCTTGCGGCTGATATAGTTTTTGTAAAACATGGGACGGTGGTTAGGGAACTCCTCTGGGACTGCTTTTTGAGACAACAGTTTCTGTTATTGGGGACATGGCACTGGATCGGATACGTGCCGTGAATCGCTCACGCTGTCAACAACTTAAAGGATAAATCGCACATGTTCTGACATACGTTTTTGTATTAATGTGAGTCGATTTAGATACATGATCGCGCGCGGACGTGTGTGTGTGTGTGTGTGTGTGTGTGTGTGTGTTGTTGTTGTTGTTGTTGTTGTTGTCTCTCTGTCCGTCTGCCTCTGTCTCTCTATCTGCCTGTCTGTCTGTCTGTCTCCCTCTCCCTCTCCCCCCACACCCACCACTTCCTCCCTTGTTGTTCCAGTTCTGCGCTCTACCTCTTCCGTTTTCGGTTGTTTGTAACAGAGAAAAGTTATTTTACGCTTTCCCAACGCCGCCTGTTTTGCGAAAGCAGTGCTGCGAAACATTCTCAAGCGGGATCTCTCCCTCTCTCTCTCTCTCTCGCGTGCGCGCGCACATACACAGACACACAGACATAGACACACACAGTCAGACAGACAGACAAACAGATACAAACACACACACACACACACACACACACACACACACACACACACACACAGAGCCGCAAATAGCGATGATCCACATAAATGGGGACACACACAATACTCTTTCATTGGAGGGTAACAGCGCGGGTTACAAAGCTGAAAGATATATAATTATATAGCAGACTGACGCACACGGGGCACAAGGCCGCCTCCAGTATTTAACGTGACAACTTACTCTCGTGCTTGCGTCACTGGTTATGGGGGGGCTTTATAACAGTTTATTCACGTCAGCATGCGCATACGTACACAAGCACAAACGTACGTACACACTCTCTTAAGGTAAAAACACTATTTTGGACTGGCACATCCCTCATGATTTCTCTCTCTGGTAATCCACCCACACCTTCCATATATTGATAGTACACACGTGCGACAGTGGCAGTGTTGTGGACATACACATGAACTCATCGTAGTTCGATACGCTTCTTTCTTTCTTTCTGTCTTGTCTGTCTGTCTGTCTGTTTCTTTCAAAGTCTCAAACCTTTACCTCCTGGAGAAAATTCACATATATTTGGACACAAGCGCGCGGCACGTACTCACACACTAACGCATGCGATTCGGCATTTTATACCTGTCACTTTAGAGTGGGAAGACCTTAAATATGGTTGCTACTGATGTTGTTGCTGATAGTTCTTTTACTACTGCTGATACAACACAAAGATGCTATCAGTGCCTGTGATACGCTTCACGATTGCGTTCGCCTTGATATCAGTGGCCACGTCTTCGGCATGATATATACGTAACATAGATTCTGTGTATTGAGTAACGATACTGAACTAACATATCATTTGTATTGGGCAGGTGAATGTCCGCGAAGAGGTGAGTGGTACATAACATTTGTAACTTTTCGTTCGTGTTTATAACTAAAATGTGTCAATACGAATTTGATTCATTTCAACCTATTAAAACGAACTCTCAGCGGGTTTGTACGAAACTTTCAGCACCGGATACGATTGATAAACATTATTTCGTCACAAAGGGTCAGAAACAGAGGAGATACATTCTGCTCGTCAGAACAAAGTCGGATAGTCAAAACAGTGCCAGCACAGTGATAGGAACGTGTCAAAACAGCGCCATCTGGACATACATACAACATCCCAAACATTCCCGCATGTACGCTTGTAAACATACAATCGCTCTTTCTAACTCACTGTGCCTCTCCGTCTCTTTGTCTCTCTCTCTCTCATTGGCCACATCTAAAATAATGAAACTTTTATATTTTTTACTTTTGTTTTTCAACTTCCGAGATCTGAAACCCTAGTTGGTACTAATACAGACAACCATTTGAAATATATAACGACAACATTATTTTTAGGTTTGTCAGCTGTCCAAGGTTCTAAATACAGAACATTAAATAACAGTAATCAGGTATGTCTGTCATGCAAAAGCTCACAATAAATTTACCCATTTTATAACATATTCGAACAAAATTATTATATCTAAATTGTACGTACAGCATTCATTGTTTATATCAACCATATTTGAGTCATCAACATTTTTTAATGCATATTTTTCATGTAATATAAGTTTCCAAATTCAGAGAAATGGATACTTGATGAGAATGTTTGCATTCTGCTCGTACTGAAAATAATGTATATTTTACGTGGTCGTGACTGATGTTGTATATTATGCATATCTTAATACCCTTCCAAAAGGGTCATGGCCTATCTGTCGATAAATCATAATTTTGGGCCTAGGTCCCACCCGTACATTTATTCATGCATTCATTTTTCTTTGCTTGTTGTGTCTGCTGTTTCTCTTTCTCTGTCTCTCTCTTTCTCTGTCTATGTCTGTCTGTCTGTCTCCCCCCACCCCTCGCGCCGCCCACCCTCCTAACCCCACACCCCCGCTCTTTCCTCCTCTCTCTTAGCATACTTCCTCTACACACTCTCGATCTTCCCCCTCTCTGTTTCTGTTTCTGCCTCATTCTTTCTCTCTCGTTCGCTCATTAGTTTCTCTCATTTATTTTTATCTCCTGCAAAACAGGTAACGAGAAAATGATATTATGTGTCCAAGATTAAGGGCATGCTGCGTGTCTTTAGTTTCGATACCCAAAGAGTTGTTTGTTTGTTCTCTTCGTGTTTCTCATAATAGTCTTGTTGCTTTTCAAAATGGATGTTATCCCAACCCCTTCCCATCCCCATTGTCACGGGCAGAAAAAGGCCTAATGAATAAACCATTCAGAGTTCAGAGTTCTCTCTTTCACCTTCTGAGTGCACTACAGTCAACCCCCTCCACCCTCAGTATGCACTCATGCACATAATCACATAAAAGCACGCCTCTTTCTGTTTCTGTCTGTCTGTCGCTCTCTCTATCTTTCTTTCCGCACCGCTTATACCAAGTCAATGATGTGCAACTACACTGATTATGTAGATCATTATATATTTTTCTGTTAAACATTGTATTTGATATTGCATGTTCACGTCCATCTTGTTTGTATGCCTATATATGCCTCCCCTTTGACTGATGGGTCCCATAAGCCTTTGTCAAATAAAACAATTTGTTCTTGTTCTTTCCGCATCGCATCACGCTCTGTTATTCATTTATCCCACGTGTTTTCGACCGTGCACTCACGCAGATATAGATTTTCGAAGTTACGTTGGGGGGAAAAAAGAGAGAGAAAAAAGAAAAGGAAAAAAAAAAGAAAAGAAAAGAAGAGGTAGTGTGACGTGCAGTGGTGCGCTGTGTGCACAGCTATTTGTTTAGAGAATTATTTGTTGCGGAGTGTCTATATCCTTTTTGAGTTTGTCGATTTGATCAATACAAACAGAAGCCTTAGCAGTGACGACACCAAAGGAACGCACAGACACAGTGACAGAGTTGTCTTATCTATCAAAGATTATCGGGAAAAAAACCCTAACAAAAAGCAAAAAAACAGACCTGGAATATTAAGTTAGGCGCAGTATACTATCTGAGATAACAGGAAGAAAAGGAGTTCAGGTGAGCTGCACACACACACACACACACACACACACACACACACACAGGGCGTTGTGTCAAAGGATCTCGTGGAGAAATCGGATGCCCACCCGTCTGTACCACATAAACGACCATTTTATGGCGATTGAAGACGACCATATTATGGCGATTGAAGATGATACTCAGTCGAGTCAATACGAAATACGGGAGGAAGTCTTTGCCAATGCAGGAGACCAAAGTGTCATCGAAAAGCAAGCAGTGCTAGGTTAGTTGCACAGTGCCTGTTGGTCCACAAAACACAACTGACACAACAGCACAACACAACACAACACAACACAACACAACACAACAACCTTAAGTTATTTTATGGCACCGTAATCACCACTTCAGATTTTATAATTTTTCTTTGCAGAACTTCTCTGGTGCCATAGAAGACTAAGCGAGTAACAAATATGGCTAACTGAGCCGAAATCGGCATCAAGGTCGGCAAGAATCACGTCCATGTCAACACATTGCTTTCGAAGTGTCCCCCGTGGAAAGAAAATATTGGCACAATTTTGTGTTATCTTTCCTTTTTTTTTATATACCCTTTTTAGTTGGTTGTTTGCATAGATTCTTGGACTGATGACCGTTCGTTACAAATCCTGGGCGTCCAAGAGGCCATTGTCGTGCTGCATGGTGTGTAAAATAGGATGGATAGTGCTCGCGTTTTGTAAATAGGGTTTTGCAGTGCAAAGCCATTCTGAGGCCTATTTTTATGTTTCTCTTTTCTTTTTCTTTTCTTTTTGTGTTAACGGCTTTCTGTCGGTCTTTCCCGTGTCAGTTGTTGTCTCTGCCTCTTTCTCTCGTCTTCCTTTTCCTGACGCATTTTGTCCATCAGACGTATAAAACTGCTTCACTGCGTCTGTGTGAAAAGAACAGCTGGTTCACAGTCCTTTCAAAAGTGTGTATTTCTGGTGTATTTCATCATGATCATCATCACCATTTCCAAAGTCTTTGAACGAGGTTAAACTTTAATAATTGATCATATTATGATGATTAAGGCGTCTCGGAGGCAATATATGCTATCAAAGTTTTGTCAGAGCGAATCGTCGGCCAGAGCGAGGAGGGGGAAGGGAGGAGAAATGACGGGAAAAGAGAGGAGAGGAGAAGAGAGACAGGAAATGAGAAGAAAACATAGAATTGGAGAGACAGAGAGAGGGAGAGATGGGGAGGGTTGAGTGGGGTGTAACGAAAATTTCAAAATATTGGAATGTTTAAAGGGTGCAACAACATATTTTCTTGTCTATGTTTTTCTCACTCTTCCTTCCCTGAACTCTCTCTCACGCACACATGGGCGCGCTTGCTTACACACTCGCACACACACACACACACACACACACACAGTCGCAGCGCGCGCTTGTGCAAACATGCTGCCACACAAAAGCATGTATGCAAGCGCAGCTTCACTCTCGCGCATGTCGGTTCGTCCAGGTGCGTGCTCCTTGTCTTTCTATATGTCTCTCACTCCTCATTCCCTCTTCACTAGACATGTGGGCGACGCCCGACAGACACAGACACGCACGCACGCACGTACACACACACGCACGCATGCACGCACGCGGTTTTTTTTTGGTTGTTTTTTTTTTAACCGTTGCAAGCGCGTCAGTGTAATAAGAACTAACATTTTCTCATGGATATAGTCGCAGATGCTGCAATCGAAAGTCTTACAATAACTAGGTTGTCCAGTTTTGGTGATACGGATTTGGATGAACTGAGAGAAATATCGATTTAGGCCTGCACTATTGCGTCATTCCATAGAAATAATTATGTAAACTCAGTAAAGAGATGAAGATTGTGTGTGTGTGTGTGTGTGTGTGTGTGTGTGTGTGTGTGTGTGTGTGTTTCCATGGAAATATGTAGAGGATCTGTACAGCATGATGATGTTAAACGGTTGTGAAGCTCGTCAGTGCAGGCAGTTACACCAGTGATTTGCACAAACATCAGTTGTTACTAATTTGCAGTTCTCTGTCTACCTGTATTTCATTCTCTCTCTCTTTGTCTGTCTTATCCGTCTTTCTGTCGGTCAGTCTGTCAACTCGCACACTAGAGCACAGACACAGAGAGACACACATAAATACACACGCACGCACACACACACACACACACACACACATCCCATTGACTGCCGAAGTTCTTTTCAGTGGACAGGCCCTGAAACAACAAAGGGCTATCGAACCGGTAAATCTGGATGTTGCCACAGAGGAAGCGAAAGACGTCACGACAGAAGCACGCTCACTGCCAGGCTCATTAAACCAGGAACGCGGGACTCGTACCATCCCAGCCCAAATCGATGACACTGGGGTGGGTGTGGTGGGGTAAGGAGGGCGAAGAGAGAACCAAACTACCAAAGCCAAAGAAAGAAGAAGAAAAAAAAAAACCCACAAAAAAACCAGCAACAACAATAAACAAAAGAAATAAAAGCCAAACAGTATTCGGATTTGAGATCTGCGTATCCGAAACTAGTTGGTCATATGTGACATATTTTTTTGTTTTCTCCTTTGCCACCCTACCCCCCATCCCACCCCCTACTCTCTCTCTCTCTCTTTCTCTGTCTCTGTCTGTCTGTCTCTCTCTCTCTCTCTCTCTCTCTCTCACACACCAAATCCATGATCAGTTTCACTGGCACTGACTGACTGACAGCCAGGGATGTCAATTAATCTGGGACAGTCCTCGTTTGGTGGGCACGTGCAAACTAGCCGCGACGGCTTGTCGAAACAGTCGCAGCCTCGGTGGAGAAGGGTCGAGCGTGCTTGTGTGTGTTATTGCCGTGACTGTCGTACGGGCTTAATTAAACGTTATGATGAGCGTTGGCCGGAAATGGATTAGTCTTGTTCCAGAGGTGTGTGGACGAAAATAGCTCTCGGGTTTGATAATTACGTCTCTCATGAAAGACTTCCATATTGTCAGTCGAGATTATAACTGCAGAATCAGAGGGGGAGCTATAAAAACAACAAAACCACACACACACACACACACCCACACCAAACCCAACAACAACCAAAATAAACAAAACTAGACGCACACAGACACTAAGGACATATGTCAATGGAAGCATGATTATTTTCTCCAGTGAGTACCGTATAACGAAGCATATTTGGGGCAAATAATGATACATGTGTGCAAGAATGTTCTAAGTAAGGCACGAAGAAGACATGAAATGAGACTAATAAAACTAATGCGTACAAGTACGAATAGAGAAATCCGTTACGTTTTTGGTCAGCTGTAGGTCATTATCCTGCAACCGTTACTTTTCTTTCTTTCTGTTTTTACCTCTGTTCATTTATTTGTTTAAAAAAATGTCATATCATCGTGATCATGATCTTCTCTCTCTCTCTCTCTCTCTCTCTCTCTCTCTCGTGACTCCGCTTCCTGTTTCAACAGAAGAGAGAGCGAAAGAGGGAGAGAGAAATCAAAGCCGAACGGACAAATAAAGCGGATTTAAATCAGGGCCATTGAAACTGAACAATTCGGAGTTAAACCATTGTTGTGTGTGTGTGTGTGTGTTTGTGTGTGCGTGCGTGCGTTGTCATCACTTCGCTGATTGATTGGCTGACATGGACAGGCAGATGGTGTTGACGTCAATCGCAATGGGACAGCATCGACAAGCATGTATGGAAAATAACTTCCATGGTCGAGAAGGGGGTTGCAGCGGTGTGTTCTTGAAGGGAACTCATTTGTGCTTGTTATTGTTAGCGACTGGAGCTGGCCAGATTCGTCTTGTTCAGAAGAGCGCGAAAAAACTTTGTTTTCTGGAATACTTCTGCTTGGTACGGAGGGTGGAAGGGGATGGAAGTGGGGAAGAGAGAGACACAGGATGGAAGGGGGGGTGGGCAGATTTTGTTTTTATCTTTTTTATTCTTTATTTCTATAATAAATACCCAGTACCCTCTGACTTTACCGTCCCCTCTTTCCTGATGCATACGCACACACACGCACACGCACACTTTGACGCGTCGGTGTTTGGTTTGTCTAATTGCGAATAAGAAACTGATGTTGAACGAGCCCAAGATTGAGAGTTTTTATGTATGATTCTTGGACGTCATTGAAAGAAATACTCGGCAAAAATGTGAAAACTACGCTTCCAGCCTAGGAAACTTTCCAAATTGACATGTACAAAGCATTCGTCCCCACTTTCACCAAAACCTTTACTGGTGGGTCATATTCGGATGACAGCTGTTGTTGAAATTATGGTGTCATTATTTAAGTCATTAGTCAGGCCAGCCTTAGAATATGGGAATGTTGTTTTGAATACGGGATTAGAGAAATATATTATAGACAGTATTGAAAATATTCAACGAAGATTTACTAGAAGAATCATTGGCTTTGCTGATATGGACTATGAAAATAGGTTGCAAGCACTTCAGTTACCTAGTTTGGAATATAGAAGATTGCGTGGTGATTTAAAAGAGATGTATAAAATGACTCATGGATTATATGACAGCAGAACTATAAACTCTTTGTTTACATTGAATGAGAACAGTGCTACAAGAGGCCATTCCTACAAACTATTAAAAGTTTCAGTAAAAACTTCCAGATTTGCACATTTCTTTACTAACAGAGTAACAAATGTTTGGAATAATTTGTCACAAGACGTTGTTTCCGTAGGAACAGTGAATACATTAAAAAATTATTTTGATATTCATTTACAAAATTTTAAATACAAAGCTCATTTACATATTCATTTCTCACTCTCATTGCTCACTCAGCATGCTCACTCAGCGTTGAAAAATGCACCAGACATATAACTCCCATTTTTTCTTTCTTCGTCTTTTTCTTTTCTTTTTATCTTTTTATTTTTGACTCACTTGTGTAAACAAAGTGAGTCTATGTTTTAACCCGGTGTTCGGTTGTCTGTGTGTGTCTGTGTGTCCGTGGTAAACTTTAACATTGACATTTTCTCTGCAAATACTTTGTCAGTTGACACCAAATTAGGCATAAAAATAGGAAAAATTCAGTTCTTCCAGTCATCTTGTTTAAAACAATATTGCACCTCTGGGATGGGCACAAAAAAAGAAGAAAAAAAGAAGCCTAATAATATGCAAACTGCATTTACTGTTATATTTATATTTTTTGTATTCTCTAAACTTGGCACTTTGATCTGATATTCTGACCCAACAACAAGAGCAGTCATTATTATCATTTTTTTGTTCAAACAGGAACTTCTTTTACTAAGCATGGAAGTTTTATTTATTTTGCAAACGTTTTGGTGCAGATGGTAAAAAAGGGAAATTACTTGGCTTTAAACTGATCTTTTTCATCTTAAACATTACATTTTGAAATTATACTCAATACATAAAAAAGCTTGTGTGTTTTTACTCTCAGTGTACAGGGCTTTCACAATGTTCATTCGCCCAAGTGGTCGTGGTCTTTTTCGGAAAATACTAAAATCAATACGAGTGGACTTTACAGATCTGTTGGCTGAGCCCTGAAGGTCATGGGAAAAAATCAGTTGCGTACACATACTCGTATTTATACACATTCAAAGCGCCTGCTCATATTCTTCGCGAACGCGAACGACGCCATTTTGTTTCAAGTTGTTGACCTGCCCGTTTAATCCTATATTTAATGGACAATACACGATAACATGTGATGGAAAGTTGGAGAAGGAGACCGTTAAATATTTATTCAGAGAAAAATTTGTGAACGCCTTATAACTTGCTGGATTATGCCCCAAACTGCCATAAAATATCCACAGAATCAGTCGGAATTCACAGTTAAAAAGCGTAAACCATGCGAGTTAATACCCTTGAACTGATCACGATGAAACGAAAAAATTTCCAGTCTTGACTTTTGTCAAAATGAAGTCCTTTTCACTTCTTACGACGTTTAGAAGTACTTGTACTTGGCTCTACATGTTATTAGTTTAACAAAATACTAAATTTTCATATCAGCTTTAAAACTATAAAACTAGAATGAACATAAAAGAGAAATTGAATCGACCGTGTCGTACTACATTCCCGGCGGGTGTAACTAAACTTGTACATCTATATAGATCTAGTGAAAACAGCTAAATGTTGCAGTGTGATTGCGGCGATAGCCATTAAAAAGAATTTTTTTATTTATTGCCCTTAAAGATTTTTTGAATGCCCAAGATACACCAGAATAATACGATTTAAACAGCGTTCTCACTGCGAATACCGCAATTGATTTATTGCCCTTTAAAAAAGTATGTTCAAATGTTAGATTTTAGAACGTCAGTTAAGGAGCCACGATAGTGTAATGGATAAGGCAGTTTCTTCTCACCCGAACACGCGGTTAGGACTTCTTTATTTTATTTTATTTTATTTTTTTAAACGCGAAGCTTTATAATAACAAATACAGAATACATTTTAACGATTAGATTTTTTTTTTAAAGTGTATCACGAGTGAGTCTTGAAGGCCTTGCCTCTCTTGTTTATTTTATTTTATTATTATTATTATTATTTTTGTTGTTGTTGTTGTTGCGTATTTTGAATATCTACACAAAACTATGGGATGAAGGACGAAAAGTGATGTTATCTATAGTCACATATATTCAAGCATATTAACGTCATAGTACGAAAAAGGATGGAAAAACATACCAATATACTGTATGATTGGGATATAAATTGTAACAATTTTGGCATTCAAGGAATACTATCCAGTCACACACACACACACACACACAAACACACACACACACACACACACACACACACACACACACACACACATATCACGACACACACAAAGAAAAAACGAAAAAAAAAAAAAACCATCAAAAAACAAAACAACAGAATGGAGTTGTTGACCGACAAACCGACAAACGATGACTTTTATTTGCGCGTTTGGGACAAAGTTGTATCGAAATGGCATGCACAGTGTTGAGATTTCAAATTGCGTAACTAGGTGCGAAGTTTCGATGGTATATGATCCTTCCGGTGTCTGGCAGTATAGGGTATATCCGGCTTTATCCGTTAAGTGCTGGCTGTGCGCGTCCGGACCTGATCCGCTAATTGCTGGCTGTGTGGATCCCGGATTTTGTTTGAATCGGCGTTTAATTGTTGGGACAACAGCAGAGCCCAGTCGTAGGGGTGAGGAAAGTATACTGGGAAGGGCCGAGGATCACGAGGGTTGAAAAACGTAGCTGCGAAAAAAAAAAAAAAAAAGAAGAAGAAGAAAAAAGATTAATAACATTTATAACGTTATATATTCATAACGTTGGTGTACTACCCAGTTAATAGCATTTGTTTCGTTGGTGTACCACTGAGCAGCACACACTGCTTTTTTTTGTTCTCATTGCATAGACATTTACGTCAATCGACTTTTGATATGACAAATTACGAAACAGACGGAGCATCTTCAACTTCCTTTAACTGGGTTTGAACGCTTATAAATGCGTGTTGTTTCACTGCCGCCGCTGCTCAAACTGGAATTGTTGTTGTCCACAATCACTTCATTTATCACTGGACTGCATGTCAAAGTCTCCTTGCTGATAGACACACGTTACATTTAACCGTTGACTTTATTGTTGCCCGCCTTCCTTCCCCCCATCCCCCCCACGCCCCTTAACTTTATTTCTCCTTTTCCAGTTTTCATTATTATTATTATTATCATTATCACCACCACCACCACCATCATCATCATCATCATCATCATCATCATCATCATCATCATCATTATTATTATTATTATTATTATACTGCAATGACAAAATGCCGACTTCTAATAAAACAACCCAAATATGTCTAAGAAATGTTTCGTCAAGTCCTTGCGCCCCCCCCCCCCCCCCTCAACACCCCCTCCCCCTCCAAAGAAAGAAAGAAAGAAACGGTGGAAGCAGTGACTACCGATCGAGAACATAAAGTTAGTGTTGCGTCCGCGTGACCACTTGCGTCAAACGATTTCGGAGAAATAAGGACTGAAACAAAGTATGTGACTTGTGTATAGACGACCAGCCCAAGGTCTTCCAGAGCCATGGGTCCGGTTTTGTCGATGGGGTTTCCTACTTTTACTTTTTTTTCTATAAATTTATTTATCCGAGTTGTATTTTGTGGAAGCAGTGCACCATTTTGTTAAGTTTGGTGTTCATGGACATGCAAGCAAAGATATATGGTTTCTGGGAAATGAGGATAAGTGTTGAAACAAACGTCTGTGACCTGTGTGTGGACGACCAAGCCAAGGTCTCCCAGAACGATGGGTCCGTTTGTTTGTTTTTTTGTTTTGGATGGGCTATCACATGGTTTATTTTTTCTGTTTATTTTATCTTACTTAATTTTCTTTATTTTTGTATTATTATTATTTTTTTTTCATATCCGAGTTATGTTTTGTGCCGCGGCAAGTAAGTACACCACTTTGTTACAAGGCTTTGGTGTTCATGGACATACAAGCAAAAATTCCTACACGCTCGACACCAGAGATAAGTGACCCACATAGATACACAGTGATACACAGGTATGCATACCACATAGATACAAAGTGATACATAGGTATGCATAAACGGTGATACAGAGGCCTACATACGAATACACGCGCGCGCGCGCGCGCACACACACACACACACACACACACAGAGGCACATCTCACAGACATGCGCGCGCGCGCGACGCGCGAACACACGCCCACATCCCCACTATTCCCCCTCCAGGCCTCATACATAAACCTTCCCCTCCTCCCCACTACACACACACACACACACACACACACACACACACAGAGCCTGTCTCGTTTTGTAACCCGCTCTGATTCCAGAACTGAATCGTTAGATAGAGAGAGAGCGACAGAGAGAATGAGAGCGAACAATAAACAACTCTTTCAGCCCAATGGTTTCTGAAAGACGAAAGACAAATGTTGTGAAAACGAGTTTTTCACGCTAATTTTACCGAGATTGTGTTAAACCAGGTTTGTGTTAATATATTTCGGTAGTACACCTTACTCGTTTTTGTTGAAATTGTTCTTTTTCAATAATGAGTAATTTTGTGGTAGGTCATGTTGTTTGTTTGTTTGTGTGTGTGTGTGTGTGTGTGTGTGTGTGTGTGTGTGTGTATTCTTCATTGCTCATGCAGTAAGCATGTCTTTATGTATTCTACTTGTTGGTGTGTTTGTATGTCGTTCTAGCTTCCGTAGCAACTTTAGAACTTTGGATTTTTGTATTCTTTTTCAACCTTTTAGTTTTTATTTCGAGATACATGGAGAGTTTTCAGATTCAGCCCTGGCCATCTTCCTGTTTTCTGTACTGCAGAGTACAATAACTTAAATGGCAGTTGATCTGAATACGTACCGCGCTAGGGTTGGGTGTTATCATATCAGAGCTTTGACAGCAAACAGGAAATTATCGTTTGTAAATGGTTCTAATATGCAGTTTCTTACATTGTCATGCCTGCATGCTCCACTTAATATCATAGTTTCTTTGATAATGCATTTTACCATTCATGGTTACGAGTGTAAATATTTTAAAGACCGTTTTGATATGAATATCCTGTCCCATGATTGTTATCCTGCTACGTCTGAAACCAGCGGAAAGAAGGCTAACCATAATATCATTATTCAGTATTTACTATTACTTTTTCAGGTGATGTGGAGATTAATCCTGGACCAAGTACTAAAACCGATTTCTTAGTTATGCATGACAACATAAAAAGCATTAAAAACAAAATAGAGCTGTTAGATGCAGAATATAGCAAATTTGACATTACAATATCGGAAACGTGGCTTGCAGATTCAGACAATAATGATTCACTTCACTTGATAAATTTTCATCCGCCGGTCAGGTGTGACAGACCTAACGATCCACACGATGGCGTCGCCATCTATGTTAAAAACAACTTATATTGTAAAGCACGGATAGACCTCCACATAGATAATCTAGAAGCTGTTTGGGTTGAAACAAAGTTGGACCAATGTAATTTGCTAATTGGATCTTTTTATAGACCACCCAATTCAAATGTAAATTACTGGGATTTGATAGAAGAAAGTACACATAATGTCAATAACACATCATCAATTTTTTTTAATTATGGGTGACTTCAACACTGACATCTTTATCTTAAGTACACCTTCACCTCACTTAGTATCAATCATGAATCGTTATCAGCTTACGCAGCTAATCAGTGAACCAACAAGAATTACTGAGGCACACAGGTCCTGCTTAGATCTGATCATGACTCAAAGTCCCAGCATTATAAAATCTACTGACGTTTTACCAGCAGAATGTAGTGATCACAGTGTTCCTTGCGCCAACATCAGAGACGCTGTAGCGAAAGAGCGGTCTTTTAGAAGAACAATATATAAGTACAGTAAATTAGAACTGAGTGGAACAATTTTGCAGTTTGTTGAGTCATGTTGACTGGGACGATGTTATTCGCAACAGATGTGTAGATGAAAGTGCTGAGATGCTTTCTCAAATTCTAATGGACACAGCAAAAACATGTATGCCAACTAAAACTATCACTGTCCACCCGAACGATGTACCCTGGATGACAGATGAAATAAGATTTCTAATAGATGAACGCAAGCAACTCCATAGCATAGATAAGCACAGCAATAAAACAGGAGTTTGGCTCGAATTTAGACGATTTCGTAATTTTGTTGTAGCAAAAGAAAAACAACGGAAACTCGATTATATTGCAGAATTAGAGCATAAAGTTTTAAATTCATCCAACTTTGGTAAGAAGGAATAGTGGAAACTAGTTAAATCGTTTCTTAAAAGGAAATGCATGGACTCGAATGAAATCCCCCCAATTTTATACAACGGTAATATTTATCATACAAACAAAGAAAAAGGCAGACGTTTTCAACAACTTTTTCATTGATCATTGGAAGGGGAGGATGATGAACTGCCCAATATGCCTTTCCGCATTCCAGAACTAAAAGAAATAATATTAACCACTACGCGTGTGAAGGAAGTTATTCTCAATCTAAACAAGAATAAAGCAGTAGGACCCGACCTCATCCATAATACGTTATTGATTGTATCACTTCCAGTTGACCTTGAACTCTCCTTTTAACAGAAGTCTAGACGAAGCTTGCTCAGGTATGGAAAACTGCTCATGTAAACCCTTTACATAAAAAAAGATTTAATGATCCTTGTAACAATTATCGCCCAATTTCTCTACTTAGTTGTGTGGGCAAAGTTTTTGAAAGGTGTATTCATCAACATACTTTCAATTTCCTGGTAATTAATAACATTATTTCCCCCTCACAGTCTGGGTTTATCCCTGGTGATTCCACCGTGAATCAAATGTTATGTATGTATGATGACTTATGTCTTTCATTTGATCGTAAAGTTACAACACAAGCAGTATATTTTGATATATCAAAAGCATTTGATTGTGTTTGTCACAAAGGACTTATTTATAAACTGAAAGTGAATGGTATTAGAGGGAAACTATCGAATGGTTTACAGATTACTTATCAGATCGTTATCAAGCTGTTATAATTAAAGGCGACAAATCGGATTATAAGAAGATTCGTGCGGGTTTCCCTCAAGGCTCAGTTTTGGGTCCACTTTTATTTCTTATTTACATTAACGATATTGTAGACAATATCAAATCTAAAGTAAAACTCTTTGCAGACGATACAAGCGTGTCTTCAGCACTGAATAACCATCACACTTGAGCAGAAATACTGAATTCAGATTTGGAAAAAATAAGCAAATGGGCTAAACTCTGGAAAGTGAAATTCAGCGAAGAGAAAACAGAATTATTAAACTTTGTACGAGACAATAACTGTTCTACCGCTTACATTTTGTTCTTCACAACTGCGGCGCATCAGTGCCGTCCGGAAATATCTGTCCACTGACACAACATCTAGACTTGTCGTTTCTCTCATTCTCTCTCGCCTTGACTGCTGTAACTCTATTGTCTGGTTTCCCTGCTTCATACTTTCAGTCCCTTCAGCGCATACAAAACTCTGCTGCCCGACTCGTCCTCAGAAAGAAAAGATCTGAGCACATCACTTCTCTTTTGCAGCATCTCCACTGGCTCCCTGTCTCACACCAAATAAAATACAAGATCAGCACTCTATGTTATAGATGCATTCACAAAACTGCCCCTTCCTATCTCTGCAGCTGCCTTCACCTCTACACTCCATCTCGCTCAGTACGATCGGCTTCGGATCCACTCTGTTTACACATACCCAGATTCAAACACTCGACTATTGGCCGCCGTTCTGTCTCTGTCTCTGGACCTTACGATTGGAATGAACTTCCTCATTCGCTTCGTCAAGTCTCCACACTCAGCTCTTTCAAGTCTGGCCTTAAAACCCACCTCTTCCCAAAATAGCCTCCCTTCAAAAAAAAAAAAAAATCAGCATTAGTTCATTGGCTGAACATACGCGCTGCGTGCCTGAACACATAAGATTTGCATTCTGATTGTCACTATAGACCTTTTACTTCGACAGAAATGAAGCGGATATTATGTGGAAAATATGATGGTGGCATCCCGAGCAAGGTGATTTTATGCTGTGGTCCCAGAAAGAAATCAGTAATCTCCCAGCACCCAACATTTTTCTCGATAAACCTTTTACTTCGACAGAAATGAAGCGGCTATTATGTGGAAAATATGATGGTGGCATCCCGAGCAAGGTGCTTTTATGCTATGGTCCCAGAAAGAAATCAGTAATCTCCCAGCACCCAACATTTTTCTTTTTGATTCATTGTACCCTCACCTTTGAGCGAGTGGATTAAGTTTTCGGCGCTGAGATGTGTGTATGTGTGTGTGTGTTTGTGAACGCTTCGTTCAGGCCCGCTGTCAGTAGAACCGATTCACGTTCAGTTCAGACAAAACAAGTGCTTTCGAATGTAGTAATTGAATTTCTGAATAGGGCTTTCAGGCTGCTCACAATCTATGTCATATAGTTTGAATTACTGGAGAGAGAGAGAGAGAGAGAGAGAGAGAGAGAGAATAATGAATTTTATTAATCAAGCAAAGGGTTCCAAGGAACTTCTTGTCATGGGCTGAGGCAGTCTAATACAAACAGGCCTTGGACTCAGTAACATTTAAGTGCATCGTTCACACGTACTTAACACATTTCGCGTATCAGTGAATATCAAGTTTTCTGTTGGGCTTGAGGTGGAAAGAGGATGGGGGTGGGGCGGCGGGATAGTGGGTGTCTGTAACAGAATTAACAAGTTCTCGGTTGTCAATGGATCAATCCGGCCAGGAAGATCGTTATTTGCGTGTTCAGATATTCAAAATACAGATCTATTATGCACAAACGTTGAAACGGACACGCATTCGCTGCCGAAAAGCGCACGCGCACGAAACACACTATGCCTGCACACACATATACTTGAGAGAAATTGCGGGATTGCGAGAAAGTGTGGCCATTCCTCTCCCACGTTTTCTCTCTCTCTCTCTCTCTCTCGCCCCCCCCCCCCCCTCTCTCTCTCTCTCTCTCGCCCCCATGCTTTCCCACAATGTGAGACAGTGGGAGAAATCATGGGATTGCGAGAAACCTAATAATATAAACTTGTTTTTCGTTGTATCAACTACTGGCTGAAATTGACTGGATTGAAAGAATATGTTACCACGTAGACCTTATAGAATATTTGACTCAGATGCAAGAAATAAAAGAAATTGGGTTTCGAACGTCCGCTGTAAATTGTTTAAGATTGGTTTTGATTATGAATGGGAAAACCAAGGTGTTCAAGATGTCAGGTTGTTTGTATGTGAGTGTGACAGATCAATTGTATGGAATGGCAAGAGCGGGACTTTCATAGTAAAAGTAGCGGTAGATTTGATATTTTATACTGTACGTGATACCAAACTGGATTTAGATTGACACTTGAAATTTGTCATGACTAAGTAATTCAGCTTGGTATCAGTGAAATTGCTCAGCATTGATTACGTTATAGTAAGCATACTGAAAAAGATTTGAGTTTGTCCATAGTGCAAAACTGGAAATGAAGATGAGTAGTAGCATTTTTGTTTTGTGTTGTCCTGTATTGACTAATTTGAGAGGACGATATATTCCATCAAACTTTTATTGGTATCCGTGTTAGATATTTTTTTGGTTTACTTATTCTTGTAATGAAAGGAATGTGAGGGAGTTTTCAATTTATTTGTACAGTTTCAGTTACTACGATCAATTATGACTTCATGATTCACTAAACTCATCAAGTTAATATTGTTATACATTAGATTTAGTAATGTTGTATACATTGTTCCCCGTTCATGAGGTGCAATGGCCTAATATGAATAAACGATCCATCCGTCCATCGATCTTTCGATCGAGTGTGTCACAGTTCTCTCTCTCTCTTTCCGGGGGCGACTGGCACGTGCGCCGCAAAGCAACAGGTTGTGCAGAGAGATCGAGGGGGTGGGGTGGGGTGGGTGGTGGGGGTGAATAAACGGTTAGCGGAATTAGTGTCAAGGAGACTGAGCGACCTTTGGCACTGACCTTCCGTCAGGTTGGTTGGCTTGTTGCCGGGCTGTTTGTGCACGTGATGAAGGCAGACTGAGACCAGTCCTTTGTTCAGCAGGTATGACCTTAGTAGTGCTCGGAAAATAAGCTTGCACTCCCCCCCCCCATCCCCCCCCTCACCCCCACAAGTTATTCTTGAACAAATGTTGGCTGGACGGTGGTCGTACCCACCATCTCCCCACTGACTCCACACACCCTCTCCACCCACAGCCCCTCTCTCTCATTCTTCCATTTCAGTCGCACACAGTCGCGCGCGCGCGCGCGCACACACACACACACACACAAGGCAAAGGAATTATTTTGCAGCTATTTCTTTTCTTCTTTTATTTCTTATTATTAGTTTTTTTGTGTTTTTGGTGGGGTTTTTTTTTGGTGTTTTTTAATCCCTGCGACTATTTTTAACGTGATCAGGACGAACGCAGGCAGGTGAGGTGCCGAATTCTACGTTCCTAGGAAGTGGCCAAAGAGTCAGTGAGTCAGTAGCACACACACACACACACACACACACCGCTGACCCTCTCTCTTCCTCTCACCAGTTGTGGGCCACCGAGGAGCTATGACGTCAGCTCTCTAAATTGAAGGGTTAGTGGAGGTGGGGTTGGAGGGTGAAGGGGACGACCACTGCGTCCTCTTCCCGTGACGTCAACCATCAGAGTTGGCCTCTACGTGTGTGTGTGTGTGTGTGTGTGTGTGTGTGTCTGGACTGTGTGTGTGCATTTACTGCGTGCGTTGGTACTGTCTTTTTTCTTATTCCTTCCTGGTCTCCTCTTCTCTTTAGAGGCTGGTGTGTGTGTGTGTGTGTGTGTGTGTGTGTTTTTCTCTCTTGGCCGCTAAACTGCGAACGCTGGGACTTTTTCTTATTCTCTCTCGTCTTCTCTTCTTTGGAGGCTGGTTCTGTTCAACCCGTGTGTGTGTGTGTGTGTGTGTGTGTGTGTGTGTGTTTGCGCGCACGTGTGTGTTTGTGTGCGCGCGCGTCTGTCAGTTCCCATGTGCTTACGACAAACACGTCTGCGTGCTTGTTATGTATATTTATCAAATGCACCGACCGCAAATAAAAGATATAAAAAGTTGGTGCTCGAGCTGAACATTGTTGGCTTGTTTTTTGTTCGTTTTGAGGCACAATTGAGACTGAGACGTGCGGAAATGTTCTTTGCATTATCGGACTTATCACCGCGCTTTCACTTTTCTTCGGGGCTCATCGGTCCGGTGACTTTCTCTCAGTTTTGAAGCTGATGATCAGCTTCTGCTTGCTCAGTGGCGTTTGGATCTCAGAGAGAACTGCGGCTCGGAGTCAGGACAAGGGTCAGCCTGTTGACATTTTTAACCAAAGTCGATGTTTTGTGATGAACTGAGAGGATTCTCTGTCAGTCTGTCTCAGTTTCGCGTTCACACACTACACACACACTCACACACACACACACACACACACACACACACGGCACACTCAGACACGCGCGCGCGCTATCTTCTGTTACCCAGCTTTACACAAAGCGTTGAGTAAACAAACCGACAGACAGAGAGCATGTGTGGGATGTTGATCAGTTCAAGCTGTTGCACACTCACTTTTACAACTCTGTTGCAAGAGCAACTAAACGAAAGCTGCTGCTGAGGTGTGGGAGGAAAGCAACTGATTGTTGCGAAATGGAGAGAAACTGAATCTGAATCTCGTTCTTCAGTCTCGCGTTTACGTTCTTTTTGACCCGAGAGAGAGGCCAAGAGAAATCAGCTCCAAGCAGTGCCAACCATTTGACAACACCTAGGGTTATAGAAACGCTCTTGTTCTTGTATCATTCTCTCCCTGTCTTTGTGTTTGTCTGCCGGCCTCTCACTACCCTCTCATTCTCTCTCTCTCTCCCTCAATATCTCTGAAACTGGTTCCAAATTACTGATAAACAGAAACTAACTCCTTCTCCCCCCCCCCCGCCCCCCCCCCCCCCCCCATCACCCTAAAACTGGTTCCCAATAACAAACTCCTTCCTCAGTCCCAAACTCTGACCTTTCAACTTTCAGCCTAGTTATCAACGCGCCTCACTCAGTGGTCAGTGCTTATGCTGACCTTAACCATATTGCTTCAGTGGTTTAGTCAACCACCGATCCTCTCCAAATTTGGAAAAAAAAGAAAGAACAAAGAAAACAAGGGGAAAAGCCTCCATAGCTCACATGTGATTTCTGCTTAACGAGAGTACAGCAGAAAACGCCAGAGCTCACCATCAGTAATGAGCGTTTGTCGAAGCGAAAGTCGCTTGTTCTGTGAACACACACGTGAGCCCAATAAACTAAACCAAACCACAGCAAAATAAATCTATAAAGCCGAGAAGACACCAGAAGTGGTCAGTGTGATAACTTATTTAGAATTATATATATATATATATATATATATATATATATATATATATATATATATATATATATATGTATGTATGTATGTGTGTGTGTGTGTGTGTGTGTGTGTATGTGTGTGTGAGAGAGAGAGAGGATTTGGATCGTTGTCCAGCACAAACACACTAATATTTGAAAAGACAGGCAGACAAAGCCAACCATGCACCCCCCCCCCCCCCCACCCCTCCCCCAAATATTTCGGTGACGTCTGATACAACTGCATGAGTACAACGGACCCTTAATACAGGCACGAACACTTAATGTAACGGTGAAGAGAGGTAATAAGTGGGCAAAAGGGAGAATTCGTGGTACTTTTGTTTGGAAATTAAAAGGGTGAGAATATTGCACTAGGCAGGCCTGGTGTGCTGGATGTTGGCAAAGCGGGCAAGAAATATTCTATATCACTTGGCTTTTGGGCCACATGTACAGGGAGAAGCGAGACGCAACAGATAGACTGCCACAGGTTTTTGTAGCGAACACACACACGACACACACACATACGTGTGTGTGTATATATATATATATATATATATAGAGAGAGAGAGAGAGAGAGAGAGAGACGGAACGGAGCTAACTGGGATCCAGCAAGTTGTACTGATGAGGTTCATATAAGGGCATGCATAGGTAGAAGCTCTGATGATGCAGTTTAACAAACGTCTAGGGTCCTCTTATAGACATCAGTAGAACGGGTGACATGAGGCACGGTTAATTTAGCATGTGTTAAAGAGTGAGCACAATTTTTGTTTTGTTTGCATCGATGGGAATGCATTGGCGATACGAGCGACAAAACAAACACGAGAGAGAGAGAGAGAGAGAGAGAGTTTGTGTGTGTGTATGTGTGTGTGTGTGTGTGTGTGTGTGTGTGACAACAGTCATTGTGATATTGAGAGAAGTGACAGGCATGGTCTTTTATTATTTAGTATTTGGACAGTGCAAGCTGAATCGCAAATGGATTCTTGCGGACATGACAGATCATGGTTGATGATTTCCTGCAGGATAGTGGGTGATTGATGGATCCCCCGTGATGGGAACGGGCGTGAATTGGTGATGACGACGTCAGTCCAAGCCCTGCACTACACCCACACTGAAGCTATAACCCTTTTACCGGATGCGTGTAAAGCATGAGCTTCAACGAGCGTTACGCGTTATCGTCATCATCGACGTTGTCGTCGTCGTTATTGTGATTATCATCATCGTTGCCCCCTCGCCAAAACTGAACCTCTTCAAGTATCTCCGGCGTTGTTTCCAAGTTGGTGGGGACTTTTCACCAGCGCGTTGCGTTTACGCGATGGTCATGCATCTGCTGCTTCTTTTTTTTCTCATAAATATTTTATTTTAATTTATTATTATTATGTTGTGTTTTTTTGCAGCAGATGTGTTGCAGCGTATATTTGGTCTGTCCGCACGCCCTGACACATCCTTGAAACCGGAACTGAAACCGAACGAACTCTAGTGACACAGCGCAAAACACTTGAGCGGGGACCGTGGCGCATCATCATCATCATGATTAAGATACATCCATTTTCGGTTTATCTCATGTTTGAATCTATATCACATTGTCAAACAGCCGAAGAAAAGTGGACGTGTGAAAATGTGTCATGAAGCTGTGATAGAAATGACAAAGGCTTCGAGATGCCACTTTACTTTGTTAGCAGCACTTTACTTCCATAACCTTGAAGTTGATTTATTTATTTTATGTATTTATTTATTTTATTTTATTTTTTGATTTTTGTTGTTCTTCTTCTTATGTTTTAAAAAATATTTATTTATTTATTTTATTTGTTTATTTATTTATTTTTTCTCAAGGTCTGACCGGAGATTAGAAAAGAGAGATAAACCACTCGCGGCAGGTCCCTTCTTACTTTCTATAACAGTGCTGAAGCCGTTTTGAGGCACACACGCAGTGCGGAAGGGTGGGGGTAAATCACCCTCTCCTTCCCCACCTGAAGGAAACTGGTCGGTTCTGACGGCACACACACACACAGCTGCAGTAAAGCGAAAGTTAAGTTATGCCTGGAATTTCACACGTGTAGTAAGATTCGCTGTATACAATGAAAACCGATTCATTTTTGCTTGGTTTTTAGCACATTTGCATCTGCTTGAATGTAGATAATATAAAAAGAAAATAAAGCAGCTCCCCCCACCACCAACTCCCCCCCCCCCCCCCCCAGCGCAATGTTGCACATGAGAGAGACAGTTATAAATTATTGAACTGCGTTTTCGTAACGCTACTTTTTCTTCACACTTTCTGGTTTACATCACCATTTCTTAAAAAAAAAAAAAATATATATATATATATCAAAACATAAAACACATATTCAGCTCTGTCTCTCTTCTAACATCTGTCTATACATATATACATGCATACATGAATACATACATACATAATTTCATATAGATCTATCAGTATGTAAATCTAAATCTATCTATATGTACATAATCATATATATAATTCATATATATACGAACGCTTCATGTTGCCCGAGCAGACCGTTGTATTGTGCTCTCTCTCTAAGTCTCTGTCTCTGTCTCTCTCTCTGTCTCTCTCTCTCTCTCTCTCTCTCTCTCTCTCTGGAGTTTTACATGGCTGTTAAAAGCATCTACGATTCTGTACTTGTATGTGTTCGTGACAAAGGTATTTATTCAGACTTTTTTCAGTGTCCAAGAGGGGTTAAACAAGGTTGTATGCTAAGCTCACAGCTGTTTTCCTTTTTCATCGGTGAATTGGCAGTGGAGTTATCAAAGAAGGGGAGACATGGAATACAAATGATACCTGGTGGAACAGATTTGCTCTTAATGCTATTTGCTGATGATGTTGTTCTCTTGTCTGACACACCCATAGGGTTACAAAATCAATTAAATGCCCTTAAGCAAGAAACAGACAGACTACAACAAACTGAATCTCGATAAGACCAATATTATAGTTTTCCGCAATGGAGGTCATCTTTCGACTCGTGAAAAATGGTGCTGTGGTGATAGGGAAATAAAAGTAACCAATACATATAAATATTTAGGAATGTTATTCACAACAAAATTGAGTTTGACATCTGCGTGGGATGAAGCAAACAGAAAAGGGAAAAAAGGTGTAATCCAAATGATAAAATCACTCAGGAGACTGCGTTCGACTGACGCTTTCCTTTCGTTTGGGCGGGGCAAAGGCAGCTCATGAATAATGAATGCGTGTCGCGGCGCAGGCTGCCTGGCTTCAGCAATTTCTGCAAGTGGTTTATCTCTCTTTTCTAATCTCCGGTCTGACTAAGCGCGTTGGGTTACGCTGCTGGTCAGGCATCTGCTTGGCAGATGTGGTGTAGCGTATATGGATTTGACCGAACGCAGCGACGCCTCCTTGAGCTACTGATATTGATACTGATACTGAAGTTGGACCGGAAGGAACTGAACTTGGATTGCTATATTCAATGCCAGGAAAGATGAGTGGGAGGGGTGGTTGGGTGTTTGGGGACACTTGGGTGGACTGAGAAGGCGGGAATGTGGGTGGATGTGCGTGTAAGTAAATCAGCTGCACTATATAATTATCAAGATGTCTCAATAAATAAGTAAATATAGGATAGATAGATAGATACATAGATAGAGAGAGAGATAGATAGAGAGAGAGAGAGAGAGAGAGAGAACACATCAGACTGTCTCATGTTCCAAATTTTCGGAACGATCTCGTTCCTTCCTATATATCATTTCTTTTTTAAGGTTATACGATGGAACTAAATGTTCTACGATACCGGCGACAACCATGAGTCAGTCACGAAGCAAGAATTGACATGTAAGTCCACTTCGTTTTGTGAATGGCGTCTCATCTGAACTGGAACAGTTCATTCTAGAAAAACAAGGTATGAAGCCGCTCCCCTCACCTCCACCCCACAGAGAATCAACGCTTTCGTCTTTCGTAACATCACACTTTATTTGACTGATTATCGCACTATCCTCCCCCGCCGGCCCTCTTACCCTCCACCCTGAATATGCTGATGTCTCTTCAAGTTCACACACACACACACACACTCGCGGCGCGCGCGCTAAAAGCTTCTCAGTCAGTTGACGAAGGTAACCAACCCTATGTTATTGTCGCGAATTCCATTCTCCACCTTCTTACACTGATGCCAAAGCCTCTTCAACAATACACACACAACACAATCCACTGCCATTGTCGCGCTTGATCACAGACAGACAGGCTGACAGACATGTACATGTATACTGGCATTCATGAATGCATAGTAAAAGTATTTTTTACATTGTACACTGATCAGTTAGCGGGGCCTTCCACTGACGCACGTAAGCGCGCACAAACTGTGACTGACACACACTTGAGTGTGTATTTGTGTTTTGTCAGTGTGTGTGTGTGTGTGTGTGTGTGTGTGTGTGTGTGTACTCCGCGCACATGCTCACTAATGACGTACAAGTATATTCAAGTATGTACATGTGAAGAACCACAGTGATTTGGCGAGCGAGCACGTATTGGCGAGAGAGAGAGAGAGAGAGAGAGAGGGAGGGAGGGAGGCAGAGAGCACTAAGTAAACAGTGTCTATTGCTAATTAGTGGTAAGGCATGAAGCACAGCGTACAGCGGAATTTTGCGCCTGCACCCTTGACTGCCGCCGGAACAGAACAGGTCAAATCGTGCAGGGCATCACTGCTCTGCCAGTTTGTAGGACTTCCCGTTTTCTCTACCGGTCATTTGTTTACAGCAAGTTGATTCACTTTTATTCGCCGTCTTCACGCACTCCACAGTTGACACGAAACGCTCATCAGCAGTCGCTGAGCCATGTTCTACACTGAATACTGGGACAGTTTTGCTGCATTCATTCCGGCTTCTCGTGAACAGGAACAAGGATAACGTTTCGCGTTCTATTCGCTGCGAGAGAACAGGCGTTTACGTCTATGGGTTCAGCTCACACGTGAGAATATGAGTGCCAGTAATGGTCAGTGGTTGAGAAGCTTTTGTGCCCCAGCGGCCGATATTGGCCGGATTTGCTCAGAATGCTGCAGGCTACTACGTTTGGAACGAACTGTATGACAGACAGCGCGGCTTAGTGAGTGTGTGCGGTGTGTGGAGAGGCGTGTGTACACATTGAGCAAGTGTGTGAAGGGCCGCCAGTGAAAGCGTCAGACGAGTTAGAGTAGAGAGTGGATGGAAGCACACGCGTGGCTTGGTGTGTGCTGTGTGGTGTCTCCAAGTTGTCGTCGGTGTTGCCGGTGTGGACAGTCAGGCCGATAGTGGGCGCCGACGACTCGGCTGGTGCGTGAGCGAGCCGCGTGGCGGAGGGAGGCCGATACCTCGTGGCCGCGGCTGGGATCCTCGTGGTGCTGGGCCTGACCGGCCCTCCTCCCCACAGCCGTCAGTCTCCCTCCGGTGGAAGGGCCTTAATCCGTTGTCAGGAGCGAGCTTAGCTCCTCCACAACGCCACAACGGCGCGAGTTTTGGACGAGGTGAGGGGGCCAGCTGGGGATAGCCATGGGTCCCGGAGGTACGGACCAGCTGCCCGCCTTGCCCCTGGACCGGCCAGTGCCACACTCTGTGCTCTATCGTCGCCGGAATGGAGTATCTTTCAGTTCCAGCACCTCCTATCTCACCAAGCCACGATACGAGGTAGGCACAAGTTTGTAGACATTCATTGATCATGCCTTTTCCTTCTCTCTGTGTGTGTGTGTGATTGAGATTTCAGAGTGAGTGGGTCAGTTGTAGCAAATGAACTATTTGGAAGCTGAACTTTTTTTTTTATTAAAAAAAATCCCATACTTATGAGATGTTGTAAGTTAACAAATGCGCATGCTTTTACATAATTCAGTAAAGTATCGGACATCGGTAATATCTTGTTCATGACCTCCGAACCTTTCATTTTCGCTCATGCTGGAATTTCTACTTTCTTCCTTTGTTCGAGAAATTCTGCACACATCTTCCGGTCATCCTTCCACTCATTGTGCCCCTTTGAGAGCAGCTGAATGATTTCACGCTGGCTGCTCGCCTGCACCACCGAAGCAGTGGCCTGCGTTGCGGGGTGTAGCAGTTGAAGTCGTTTTTTATTTTCATCCAAATTATTACTCTTCCCTTTCCTTGTGAACTGGCTGTTCAACGAGTCGTTTCGGTTGGAAAGTGTCGTCTGCTGTTCAGGCAGGGGAGGGTTTAAAGGGTGAAGGGAGCCAGTTTAGTTTGTTTAGCGATATTAATTTTTGTTTTAATCGCAGTCGATTGTTGTAGAATTCAGCGACCACGGCGTGACTGATATTTGTGCAGATTCGATTGTTTGAAGGGACTGAAAGCAAACTGTTAGCGATGTGCGAATCAGCACGGATAAAATCGAGAGGGCGAACTGCAGAACTCGCGACACACACACACACACACACACACACACACTTTAACAGTGGCGACTGGCAAGCAGCAGACTTGTGCAGACCCACGTGTGTGTGTGTGTGTGTGTGTGTGTGTGTGTATTTGTTGAAAGGTTGTGGATAGATCGCCCGTGGTTCATAGTAGGACTGTTGGGTGGCGTGGGCAAAGAAAAGTTGTGTGTGTGAGTGGGGAGTGAAGGGCAACCAAAGCCATTAAGCTTTATCACGTCCAGCTGAGTGGGCCTTTTGTCTGGCTGCCCAGTCAATAAAAGCCCCGGGGCCTGACCTCTGCACACCAAGTGGAGAGTCCTGCAGCCAGCCCGATAGTTTTTCCACAATGTGAATACAGACAAATCTGTGTAATTTTTGTTGTTTAAATAGCAAGAAATGGGAAGGAAAAAGTCCTTCATTGGGTGGGAAGAGTGGAAATTTTGAACATCCCCAAATGTGCACAATAAGTTGAACACACTGACACACAGAACACCTACACACACTTGTGCCACATTTACACACACACACACACACACACTTCCTGTAAGCCATTTAAAGACCAGTATCCTGTCATACGCTCAAATGTTATACATTCCATATCAGTTATCATTGGCACACATCACAGTGTACACACACAACAGTGCACACACACACACACACACACACACACACACACACACACACACACACACACACACACTCACTCAGTCACTCACTCACTCTCACTCACTCACTCCACTCATTCACTCATCAGCACATTCTGAACTTGTCCATCATTCTTGAGGGAGTATGATAAAAAGTTGCTGACCAACATAATTATTATCAACATTTTTTGTGACCTGTCTTGCATTGTACTGTATTGCAGTGAATTGTACAGTGTGTACACTTATGTACAGACCTACATTTGAGATAGATGAAAGTTACATCTTTAACATCATACCAGGTCTACATTAGTGGAATAAGTTGGACAAGTGGTAATCTTTGAATGCATGAAAGATTTCAAGATTATGCTTGGTACCATAGAAAGTTACATCTTTAACATCATAGCAGGTCTGTATTAGTGGAATAAGTTGGTGCATGAGAGATTTCAAGACAATGCTTGGTACCATAGCTCTGTAAATGATCTACTTAAGTTATGGTATATTTGTCATGTATATATATGTTATTGTTTATAATATGTATAAAATGTAATAAATGAAATACACATTATACTTTATATCACTGAGTTTTGGATATTTCAAAACAAAATTTTGCATTCTGTGAATGGAATATTCTGTAGTTGCAGTGAGATGGGTGCCAGGCTGTTTTTGTTATGAGCTTATAAACTTATAAAGAGACGTGTGTGTGTGTGTGTGTGTGTGTGTGTGTGTGTGCTTTAGTGTTCAGGTAACAACACAGAATAAAAGTTAATTTACTGGATACATGTGATGTTTGCAAACAAGCTAATAGCCACTGAGATAGGGAACAGACCTGTATGAGACATTCTGAACTTAACTTTCCATCCTCTGCTGACTGCCTATGGATGTACTGAACCCCTCAGAAATAATGATAACAACTCTTCTTATTTTCAGATCCAGATTCTCATTGCCTTCATTTGACAGAGCCTTTTTAGGACATTGTTTTGCAGTGATACAAAGCCTCAGCTTATTCTTCCTCACTTACAGTCACAGACATGCTTATAAATATATTTCATCAAGAATACTGAACACACATATATGCACACACATGCGCGTGCGCACACGCACGCATGCACGCACACACACACGCACGCGCGCACGCACGCACGTGCGCACACGCACACACACACACACACACACACACATACACACTCACTCTGGTTTATGTTTATGTTATGCAAGTTAGAGGTTCACACACACATGCTTAGACATGGTGCACTTATGCACATGAATCTTTCATCATATGTATGTAAGCCAGAATATATGAGCACAAATGTGTAAACACACAGGCATGTGTGCACGCATATATCATGAATGTTTGTACACATGCACAAAACACATTTTGCACACCTGTAAACAGACTCAGGTGCACAAGCACATGCGCACATGTTCACATACAAGCACATCCGCTTTACATGTGCAAAAACATGAACCAGGAAAAATCATATGTGTTAAATAAATGTACTTTGTACACATACCACCACAGACATGTTGCATGTACAACACTTCTGTCGACATCTGTTGAAGATTCTGACAGCTGTAAACAGGAGGGAGTTCCTGAAACAGTCCTGGCCTTGGTTATTGGATAAAGCCGGTCAGTCTCTTGGTCAATCACACAATTATAGACACACATACACACACACACACACACGCATGCACACACGCACACACCTGTCCGATTGGCCTGCTCCTGCTTTGCTTATTCTTTGTTAGAGCATCCACCCTCATTGGGTTTTTGAGAGACTCTTTTTCTTTGTCCTGTTACACCTAGTGTTTTGTTTATCCAGCTCTTGTTTTCATTCTCTTTCTCTCTCTCTCTCTATCTCTCTCACACACACACACGCACACACACACACACGCACACACACACAAACAACACACACACACACACACACACACACACACACACACACACACACACATCCTACTCTATACATAGATGAGTGCTGAAATATATGTATTGATACCACTACCAGATTTTATGAACGCTTGTAAAAAATTTTTTTACTGGTTTTGAGAAGATTGAAATTGAAAACGGTATTAATTTGGGTCATGTTGTTGAGTGGTTTTATGAGTATTTATTGAATTTTTAAATATTCATAAGAGAACTGATGTCTTTTGAGTATGTTCATGTGTGAACTTTTGGAATTTGCTTGTCATTAATCTGATTTAGTGCTAGGTGAATTGGGAACAGGGAAAAATGGGTCTGTAACACTGACAGGCTAATTTGGATGGCACCATTGTATCGGTCTGAAACAGTGTGTAGAGGAGGAGCACTTGGCTAGTTCCTTCATTCTTGCTGCTGTCCACAAAATGGCTGGCCATTGGCATGATGCACCTTCTTGATCATGACCACTGGAGGAGCTGTTGTCGTGATGTTCAGCTTTATGTCTGCTTCAAGTTGATGCTTGTGCGTATACTGTGCATGCATACATGTGTGTGTGTACTTTAACATCTTTTCACTATAATATCAGATGAGAGGTAGAGGAAAAAAAAAGAAATGGGAAGAAAAAAAGGAGTATGTGTATACATTGTGTGAGAAAGTGAATGACACTGAGAGGGAATAGAATAGAATAGAATAGATTTTATTGTCATGAAACCGTAAGGTTTATAAGACACAAGTGCAATGGTAGATAAATGAATGAATGAAAAACACACAATTAATCAATCAGTTAATGCAGTAAATTGCAGCAGCATTCATAAACAGATTTTCCTAATCTTGTTTGTATATATTCATCATCTGTTAGCATCACCTGACTGGGAATATTTCCTGTGTCATTCGAATTTTGAATATCTTTTAAAAATTGTTGCCTTAAGGTTTTATATTTAATACAATGATCAAGAAGATGGATTTCATCTTCCAGGATGTTACACTTGTTGCAAAATCTGTCTTCTTGTGGAATATTTAAATATCTACCTTTCTCAATCTTTAGGTCATGCGCGCTTATTCTGAGTTTCGTTAAAGCTTGTCTGTGTTTTGTATCTGATATATTTAAAAGATAGGTTTCAGTTTTGTACAATCATATTGTAAAATTTTAGCTTTAAGTTTAATGTTTTTTCTCTTTCCAGTATTTGATATATTCGTTTTCTAATTTTTGTTTTATATACGACGTATTTCAGTCTATGTACGCTGAATGCGAATTGGTTTTTCCAAATGTGATCAAGGCCTATAATTTCGAGTATCTTTCTAACAAATATCAACCATGGGGAAGTTGTGTTTTCTTTTTGGTACATGGTCTTATATATTTTGTTGATGAGGGAAGTTTCTGGTAACTGAATAATGTGAATCCAGTATGTAATAATTTGACACATTATCTTTAAACTTATTGGGACTCTGCCCAGTTCACCTAACACAGGGAGAGAGAAGTGCTGTGTGAATGTGAGAAAGACAAATGTCCACTTTTACCCCTCCACCCCCCCAAGTTTTTCTGTCAGTTCTAAATTTCTTGTTCTTGTTGTGTACAGTTTGATATTTGGCACAGTAATTAATGCAGGGTGCACTTTAGTGGGTAAAAATAAAAATATATGACCTGCAGTTTTCAAATGAATCTTTAATTCAAAATTTGTTTGCTTGCTTCCTTCTCTCTTTCTTTCTTTTTTCATTCTTGCCTTCCTCTTTTGATCTCTTATGTCTGAGTTAAAAGTTTCTGCAGAATTTTTCCTTCTCTTCTCTTCTTAAGGCGTGTGTAAGATTACTTCTGTCTGACATTTTGTGTGCAAAATAAGTGTCGTCACTTTCAGATAAGGATTATTTGATTGTTGCATTTGAAATTTGAAAATCTTTTTGATTTAACTGTGGGTTTTTTGTTTGTTTTTTTTTCTTCTTTTTTTGTTTGTTTAATTTTCTCCCTATGTTTTGTTTTTCTTTTCTGTTCTTTTCGTTTGTGCTGTCACTTTCTTATCTTTCATCTTTTCTTCCTTGTATATTTGTACCTTTCTCCCTCTTCACCCTCCCTTAACCTCCCACTTTCTCTCTCACATTATCATGAGACGTTTGCACTTTTTACTTAAGATTCTTCCAGGCCTTTTGAGATGACTGTGGAGTGGTGCATTACTTTTGGTGGGGTAAATAAAATAGTGATTATTTGTAACAGTTTTATGTTCATTGTTTGTTATCTCTTCCATGTCTTTGAATCAAAATTCATGTACTCAGTCTGCCTGTCTGTCTCTTCTTGCATCTGAAATTACTCTTTTATTCCTGTCTTGTGTCAGTGTGAATTGTAGTGTGTGTATTGTGTGTATATAATATACATATTTGTGTGTAGTGTATGTATAAATTTATATGTTGTGAGTGTGTGTGTGTGGGGGGGGGGGGGGAGGGGGTGTACAGTTTAAATGTGTGGGTCTGTTTGTGTGTAGGATAAACAGGATTTGATTTGAATCTTTTATCTGGAATGGGTGTAAAACTGAGACAAGATAGGCAGCATTTGTCTGAAGGAAATTAATGAAATATGCTCTCGCAGTAGAAATAACACAAGATGAATTTATTATGTTAATTCCTTTCAAAATACTGCCAGCCCTGTAAAATCTCAAGGGAAAGGTGTTGGATCCCCACATGTACAGTAAGCATCCCTTTCCTGGGGACCTCTGGGTATGACTGAAATCCAAGATCATGTCTTTAATTTCAGTTGTGTACTACTAACTGATGGTACAGGTATAATACAAAAATTTGACTGCAAACTCACATGGTTTTCTGCTCTTTACTCACTTAGTAATATACTCGTGCATTGTTTCACTGTAAACGAATGATTGAAATGAATTTGCCTGCCTTGTCACAGATGTGTGCAGATAAAATATATGCGCTCACACTTGCACATAAGTATGTATTTTTAAAGAAATATAACAATGCTCATAAAATGTAACAATGTTCATATTTCACGTTTATCAAGAACATGGTTTGAACTGTTAAATTGCTTTTAGAAAGTTCTGTCTTTATTTCTTTGAAGAAGAGTGAAAAACAAATTCAAAAAGAAGGAAATTATTTGGAATAAATATATATATATATGTGTGTATCTCTATTTCCTAATCGTTAGTTGTCAAGCATCTAGATTTGTGAAATATTACCCCCCCCCCCAAAAAAAAAAGAAGAAAAAAACACCAAAAAAGAACAAAACATGCTGTGACTTCCTAGAAGTGTATGCTAACACCTCCCTTCTCTATCTCTGGCACACACACACACATACAGCACTCTCTCACACACACACACAGACACACACAGATTCAGACACACATGCACATATGTGCATGTACACACAGACATAGAAAATTACAAAACAAATTACATTTTACCTTCTTTATTAAACTGAATACTGCACATGTCATCGTTTTTGTCCAAAATATGCCATATTTATGCATGTTCAGTTTGAACAATTATCTGTACTGCTAGTTTACTGATCCTGTCACACACACTAATCACATGAGATGCGGTCAGGTGGGATGACATGGGCTGGGATCTGATGAGGTGCTCGTTATTTTGGTTTACTACATTATATGCTCTTTCCGTCTGTCTGTCTCACTGAATACCCCCTACTTTCTATTTGCACAATGTTTGTGTGTGCGTGAGTGTATAGATGTGTGTGTGTGTGTGTGTGTGTGTGTGTGCATATCAATCTATATGTATGTATGTTTGTGTGTGTATGTATACAAACATGTATACATGTATACATACTATTTAATTATACACACATGAATCATGTCAATTATTTAGACACTGGCTGAAATCTGCTGAGCTTAGGAATTTTGGTTCATGCTTGGATGAAGATGGAAAAATGCACAGGCTGACATGAACCAATTGACTCACTGGTTTTTATATTTTGGAGGGTGATTAATTTCTTGTCGGACAAGTAGCATTTTGATTTCTGCTTGCTAGTGCTGTTGAATATCTGACATTGCTTTGTTTTCATCACACTCTGTTGTCTCTTACATGCACATGTTTGAATATATACGTGTATACACACACACACACACACACACACACACACACACATGTTCATGCACTCGCGCAGACACACACATGCATGCTTACTCACGTGCCCATGCACACACACACACACACACACACACACACACACTCAAACATGCACACATACACGTATGGGCACACATGTGCACCAGCACTTGAGCTTAGATGCATGCACTCACATTCGCCTGTATTCTTTCGTCAGTAACTTCAAAAGAGATGCTGAACTGGAAATCCAAGATTCAATTTTAGGAAACTGACATAGTTTGGGGACTGCTGTGCAGACAGTTTGTCACCAGCACGGCTATCGTTTTACAGCACACACTATTGTACGCTGCCTGCAACACGCAGTTCATGGTTTTACATACATGTATGTGTGTGGGGGTGGATAGAGGGGTTAGTGCAGCGATGTGCGGCGTGGTGGGATGGTGTGGGACTGTGGCGGCTGGTGGGGTTTGTGGTAGCAGCGAGGGCAACCTGTTGACGGTCTGGAGACGGACACACCTGTTGCAACAGCTCCCGACGTCATTAGCCTTGACAGCCCTCGCCGCATCCCTTACCCCCTGTCACAGCTTGCCACACCAGCACGCACGCACTCCCGCGCGCGCTCACACACACACACACACACACGCACACACATACGCGCGCACACACACACACATACGCGCGCGCACACACACACTCACATGCATACACACGTGTGCACGCGCGCAAACACACGCACCGATACACACACGCGCGCGCGCGCGTCGCGTGCTTTCTTTTTCACTGATTGATCCGATTCCCGTGCTGGTGGACATTGGCGAATTCAGTGTGACAGTTGTGCTGTGGCGGGAGTGGCGATAGTAGTACTAGGTATCAGCTCTGCTCCAGTTGTGTCGCGGGGACGAGAGGACGGAGGGAGGGGAGGAGGAGGAGGAGGACTTGGCAGACGGACCAGCGCGGGCGGTTGATGCTCAGCTTCTGTCGGCGTCCACCGTCAACGACAGCAGCCGCCGTGTGTGCTCTCTTCTGTCTCTTCTTTCCCTCCCTCTCACACTTTCCTCATCTCTCTTTCTCTCTCTCTCTCTCTTTCTCTCACTGCTCTCTGTCCCCACGATGGAGGTCACCCATGTAGATCACATATGTCTTCTCCCTGGAGCTGCCACGGACGGAACCGGCCTCCTAACCAGCAGCTGAGGAGTCCACGTCTTTGGTCCCAGTGCAACGACGACGGGTGGGAATGTCGCCGGCCACCGTGTCGTCGTCTGCTGCAGGCCCGGTGCGGAGGTGGGGGTGGTGCACGTACAACGAAGCAGGCCTACAACTACTGTCAGACGTTGGCTCCTGCCACTACTGCCACTGCCATCACTACCACCACCACCACCGCCCGTCTTCGCTCAAGTTTCTGTGACGACAACGACGACGACACGGCAAAGAAGCGGCGGCGAGGGTGGTTTGGGGGCCTGCATGGACAGGCACATGCATCCCGGCGACAGGAAATGTGTGTCACCCCGATGCTGCTGAGTTAGGTTGGGGGTAGGGGAAGTGTCTTGACTGCGGCGTGTCGTCGTTGTTGTTGACTGATGGTTGTGGGGGTGCTGCTGTTCACTATGGGCTGCCTCCACTCTGTCAGTGGCCGCTGCTGTTGCCACTCTGTGAGTAAACTTTTCTTCCGCCCTCCCCCCCCCACCCCCCCACCCCGCCTCTCTCCCTAAACCTTGTGTGCTCCCTTGGTGATCCCCCCCCCCCCTTTTTTTTTTTCTCTTTCCCCTTTCTCTTTCTCTCCCTCTCTCCTGTTTATCCCTAATTATTTAACCCTGTTTTCATCACCACCTTTCTGCCATCAATGACCCCCATTTCTGTGTTCCTTCCGCCTCGTCCCTTGCCGTCTTCCCCATTTCCTGTGTCGTATTGTCATGAACGGTGTGTGTGTGTGTGTGTGTGTGTGTGTGTGTGTGTGTGCGCGTGCGTGCGTGCGTGCATGTGTGTATGTGTTCAGTTTTGGTTTTGTTTTTTGTCTCCCCCCCCACACTCGCTCCCCCCCTTCTATTCACCTCCTCTTGTTCCACACACACGCGCGCGTGCTCGCACGCACACACACACGTACATATCACTCTCACATGCATGTATACACAGTAACACATTTGTATTTTGTATACATGTGTGTAAAACATGAAACTATTGCATCGTCACAATGTTCTTATGCATGTGTACATGCAGACATACATGTGTATGTGTGTGTGTGTAAATTTTTTCCTCAAATGCACTTTATAATTTCTTTTTAGATGGCTTGATCAAGCTGATGTAGAAAAAGAAAAAAGTTTGCTCCCCATCTTAAGATAAACATTACTTTCACACACACACACACACACACACACACACACACACACACACACACACACACACACATATGCGCGTGTGTTTCATCAATGCTTCTTTATGTTTCCTTTATGGTCACTGGCGTGATTGTGGGGTGCAGGAAAGGGAGTAGGGGACTTGCATTGTAATGTGTGTGGTTGTGTGCGTGCGTGCGCACTTAGAGTGACCATGTGGGTGGAGAAGTGGTGGGAGGGAGGTAGAGAAAGAGAGGTGAACAAGAAAGTGAACAAAATTTACATCACACTACGTGAAATTGTGCTTTGAATATAAATCAAATAACACGGCTTTTTTTTTTTCAGTATTAGAAGAAAAAAAAAATCAAACCAAAAAAGGCAATGACTACAGGCAGTACCGAACTGATTTTGAAGACCCGAATGTGTGCATCATCTGCGAACGTCAATAAACGAACAGCGAGATAATTAGGAGAGACGGGAAGGAGAGCAGAATGCTGTCCGTTTCATGCATTTGTTTGGCAATCAACAGAATGACCGGGTGTTTTTCCTCCTCCTTTCAACTTGAAGTGCCAGAAATAGCAATAAGAAATGTAAGCAGAAAAAAAACAACGCGTGGCTTAGATGAGAAACGTGCGCGACATTGGCATACGTTATCGATCACACAGTTGAATGAGCGCATGCATATTCCCCGGCGTTAGTTGTGGATCGATTGCCCCATGTCTTCCCAGTCCTGCCCTCACCGCTCCCTCATTGCCTCTGTGTGTGTGTGTGTGTGTGTGCGAGCGCGCGTGTGTGCGTATGGACGTGTACATGCAGGCATGTGTTTATGCGTGCATGTATACATGCATGTGTGCGTGCTTGAATACGTGCTTATGGTCACATAAGAATATTGGAGGATCAAGTTTGTGTGTGTGTGTGTGTGTGTGTGTGTGTGTGTGTGTGTGTGTGTGTGTGAATTTCTGGATTGCTGATGAAAGGCTCGTAACTTTTTTTGCTTTTAATTTTTCATAGTTTCAATATTATGAATTTTTTTAAAAGTTAAATTTCAAGAAGTCAGCAGAAAGCGGAAACTGATCGAAAAACGGTATACTGCATCTAAGGCCACGTCTGTTATGAACACAAAGCGCTTCTCTGGCTCGCCTACGAATTGCTACAAGTGAGAGAATGTGGGTGGGAAAATTGATGATTAAAAAGAAACAAAACAAACAACCAAACAAAAAACAAACAGCAAAAAAAACAACAACAACAGACACATACACAGATACACAAAAAGAAACACACACACACACACGAATTTTCAGTGTTTTTATGGTTCTCCATGGAGGAAATGTACAATATTTTGCTATAATTCATGTATGCCTAAAATATAATGCACGAGAGAGGGGCAGAATATGGGGGTAGCATGAAAGTTGCGAATTGGTAAGTGTGTATGTCAGCAGTTCCTTTGTCTTACCTGAATTTGCAGGTTAACCATTTTTTAATGTGTTGCAGTAAAACTCCACACTCCGCCGAATCTGCTTAATTAGAAATCAGTACCGAATTCAATCAGCCCATAATATGAAACCCGAACGGTGGAAACATTTGCATTTTCGCTGTTTCGTTTTTAGTGTCCAGACTGCATTAAGCACGATGGATTTGTTTCAAGTTTCACTGCGGACAGTCATCGTTGGCCTTGTTGGTGATCAGTAGTGTTCTTTCGATCTCATTGATAGACGTATTTGCCATTCCTGTTGACGGCATCGGAACGACATATCCCACATTCTGAATAAAATTTGTGAACAATGAATTTGTCCAATGAATGAAGACGTTAACGCGCTGCATTGGGAATTTCCAGTTCTCGCGAAAAACCATTCCAAGTTCAAAAGGTTGATGAATGGTCATAGGCCTCCGTCTGTCACGGTCTGTCTGTCTGTCTGTCTGTGTCTGTGTATGTATGCATGTGTGTAGGCATGCATGTATTTTTCGGTCTCTTAATATGCAGATACAGTATGCAGATGTTCATTGCTCATAGCAAGGCATCTCTCAGAAGGTTGAAGCGAAGAAAGAAAAGTAGTAACCGGTAAGCTGTATGACCCGTGTGCAGTCTGCTGAGGATGGTCTTCTCTTTGCTTTGTTCCATGACAGATGGAAGCAATTCCTTGGAAAGGGGATGGTGGAGACGGGGGAGGAGGGTGTGTGGAGGGGGGTGGGACGGGGGATGTGGGGGGTGGGGGGTCGTTGACAGTTTGGGATTTTCATTGCTCCAGCCCGGGGAAGGGGGCTTTGGTGGATGGGGGTGGGGGTCCCGTGACTGAACCTTGGGAATCGTGGTGCGAGCAAGTTTGGATTGGCGGTCGGACACCAACTTAATGCTTCGAATGCCAGCATGACCAGGAAGGAATCCACGCCAAAACACTGTGTGTGCGTGTATACATGTGTATGTGCGTGTGCTATGCGTGCGTGCGTGTTATTTACTTTGCCCATAAGAAACGGTAAGCCAGACAATCTCCATGTAAATTCCCCAAGAGGCAATAGAAGAACCAGTAGTTTATCACGAATATGCACAGTAAGCCTTCTCTGTGGACGCAGCGTGATGATTTTTCGCTTACATCACGCTGTTTTTCCTCCGGAACCCCCGGTGTACGCACGCGCGTGCGTATTTTTCAATACTATTTGGGTGAGTAGGCAAACTTCAGTTTATAAATGGGTGTTAATCAATAGAGTCAAAATCGAGTTCAGTGATGCATTAGGAGATTCCAACAGAAACGTATTTTCATGATTCCTCGCCCCTCCTCCCCCCACCCCCCGCCTTTCACCAGTATAATCGTTGATGGGTCTTTGTGTGCGGGTGGTAAGCACGCGTGGAAGAAAGCACACAATGCCTGCACATAGATTCGCAAACGTACGGGCGCTTATGTTTTTCAACTCCCTCCTTTTTCATCCATTTTCACCCCTTCTTTCCTTTCCATGGACACATATCCTGGAAGTATTGCTCATGAGAAAAGTAACATTCAGTTACAGAGTTAGTATTGTTCTTTTCTTGAGAATACCGTGGACACTTTCCTGGTGTTTGCAAATAGTATTCCGACCACGTTTTAAGAAGAGAATCTTGGGGAAAAAACAGGCAAACAAACAGATCAATCTACTGAAAATCTTTTTTTGTTGTTTTATTTCTTCTTCTTTTTTGCAGTTTTTTCTCATTATCTGTCTTGCTGGTCCATCAATCTCTATCTTCATTAATCCAAGAAACCCATACGAAATTTTCATATATCTTCTTTCTTTGACTTGATAATTGGGCACTCATGATACATTTTTAATGGGGGTGAAGGGGTGGGGTGGGGGGGTGCAGGGCGGGGGAAATTGCCCTTATGGAGTTTTGGCTGTGTTTATGTCTGCTTGTTTTTGATTGATATGTATTTTCAGATTATTTGCCATATCATTATATTCACATTGTTAGTTTGTTATATTTCAATTAGCCACAAGAAATGACGGAATTACCAGCGTCGGAGGTGCAACGGACGTAATAATGCCTGATGCGCTTTTTCCAGTCGTTTTGCCCCTGGAGGTTTGACGGGATCATGTGGTTTGAAGTGGTCGCGTTTGGCCCATCTGTTTTTTCTTCTTCTCGTGTGTGTGTGTGTGTGTGTGTGTGTGTGTGTGTGTGTGTTCTTTTTTCTACTTTTAATTTAAAAAAAAAAATCATTATTTTTTCAATTTCTTTTTCACCTTCACGTACATTACCTTTCTTTGGATGGATATTGGGATGTAAGGGAGAGGGTGAGAGAGAGTGAGTTCTTATATTCTCTTTTCCCTATTATTATTATTATTACGTTTCCCTTTCTTTTGATGGGAATGGGGGTGTGAGGAAAGGGGTGCCATGCTGTATGGAGGCCCCCTTCCTTTTGCATTAAATGTGTTCTCTCCCCCCCCACCCCCTTTCTCTGTCACTCTCGCCGCACCCCCCCCCCCCCCACCCCCCCCGTGTTCTGTGATCGAGGAACTATTAGTTAACTAGTATAGATATATAATGTAGGTTGTTTAAATTCAGTGCATTAATTGGCGTTTGTTTTTAATCGTTGGCTTTAAATGGTTCCAAGATTGCTGTCAGTAGACTGTTAATCTATGACGTCTTTATTCTAAGTACCACTACAGATGTTGACAGTGCTGATCAATCCCAAAAGCCATGGGTACCAGCCCTTGTAATCTGCATAGCGTCTTAGGTGAATGACAGCTGTGTGGGTGGCAAGTCTTCATTGCATGCATTATTAAGTACAACTGAAAACGGTTCCTGTCAGCTTATTTCAGTACCTGTTCTTACCCTTGTTCATTTTATTCTGAGTCTTTTTCATACCAGAAGTATGGTCAATGAATCCTTAGGTCGAAGTAATTATAAAACAAGGTCGAAGTAATTATAAAACTATCTGTATTCAAGGAGATATATTCAGTTTAAGCATACTTAGCAGATGTGAAACTATGCTGTATCGAAGAATCAGTCAACTGTGTTGATTTAGGATCTGATCGCAGTTGGGTCCTTTTGCATGCTTAATGACAACAGACGTGAAAGGGCGTGAAATGGCGGACTTCATCTCCGTTGAGCAGCTAGAAAATTCTTCTGAAGACGCCCATTGTTCCACCCTGATGAGGACTTCTGAGCAAACAGAAATGAAATATGATCCTACTTCTGGAAAAAAAAAGAAATAAATAAAAGTATATTGGTACAATAATAACCATTTCTATAAACCCATCACCAAGTCCGGAAGTCACAAGCCGAAAGCATGCAGTCACAGTGTTAAGTGTATTTGAAAATACCATTGACTTGCTGAATACACTCGGAATAAACAGTTGATACAAATTCAGAATGTTACCCAACTGTTCTATTCATAAGGGGAAAAAAAAGAAATTTGAATAAACAACAAAAATCAGCGGGAAGTTAACGAATCTGGAAAAAAATTGAAATGATATCCAACCCAATGCACTCCCATGCCCGCTCCTACCCTTCCCTTTCCACCCCGCCCTCCGACTATGTTTGTTGGGCTACCAGAAGTTTAGTTTTAAAATTAGCATTGATTATATACCAACCGTGAATTAAGATATTCAAAACGAAAGATTAGGCGGTATTTCATTTGTCGTTGTCTTTTCGCTTGAATAAAATATTTAAGTAAACATCCCATACCTGTTTAGATTTAAATACATTTGATAAAAAATATATATATATTATGCTGATTCGGACACAAGCCATATTCAGTTTGCTCAAAAACTGATTTTGTGTTGGGGGAAAAGAAAAGAAGCGAAAATCAGCTTGTTGGTTGATTCAGTTGAGCAAACCAAACAACGAGCATATGAACAAACGCCACTCGCGGAACAACTGATGATGACGTCAAGACGCATACGAGAAGGTTACAATTTCGTCACCTTACGTCAAGACAGACGTGACTTGCAAGAAGCTTACTGAGACCAATGATCCACATTCTGTTCGCTCTTGAGCAGGATCTTTCGATGATAGAAAATGAGCAGGATCTTTCGAAGATAGAAAACGAGTATTCTAGTGCAACAGTCATAGAAGAGACCATGGTGTCGCTCCCGTTTTCTTTATGTGTTCAAGAAGTGGTCGTCTACTTGCTGCTGTTCATTTTCTTCGTTTATTGCATCGTATACATGTATATTTCTTTTCCGGTAAGCTATGTGTCCACTGGCATTGAATTGATATTAGCTTGAAGCTTATGTTTTGCTAACAGTGGTTGATTTGCTGTTGTGTTTTATTTATTTATTTTTGTTGTAAAGTACATCTATAAGCATGTATGTGAATTTGCTTGATTGTTTTGTAAACATACGATGCTTCTGTCGTTTCATTCATCGTACGATGAAAAGGCATTAATGATTTTTGCACAAGTATATATATATTTGTATATTAGTGGTATCGTTATTACCAAGATTAGGATTCGTGACAAGCCGGTTTCAGCGATAACGAGGAAAGCCTGGTGTCCATGTACTACCCATGCAGTCTTCATCCGCAGACTCCTTTGCCGCCACCAACCGTTCCAGCACTTGCTCTCTTCCAACATCCCTCCCCACCCCCACCTGAACGATTTGAAAAGAGGGGTTGCTTGTGGAGGGGTAGAGTGAGTGGAAATGAAAATAACATCTGGTTAGAGACATAAAGTCTGTAAGTCTGAAAGCATGAACAATGAACCAACATACAATGCTGCATAGAAACGTATGTATACCTTTTGATTACCCAGATTTCTCAAACTGCTTGTGAGAAACAGTCCAGTTGTCAGTTGCTTTCTCGTAGGCCCTTGTGTCATTTCTGACATCTTCACCTATTAAACAGTTTAAGCGTGATCTTCTTTGAAAGTCTAATACTTATTTATTTATTTATTATTATTATTATTTTATTTATTTATTATTATTATTATTATTATTTTTAACTTCTCATCAGTATCACAGTGTTATATTTCTACTCCCTCCAACACTTGATATCCATGCAACTGTCTGCCAATCCAGGTTAGTTACCTAAACAACGATTCCAGGTATTCCTAGTGATGGTTACGCGAAAGCAGCTGGCGTTCCTTATTGATACTGCTGATCTTT
>NC_134878.1:16861400-16981400 GCF_041734735.1 Babylonia areolata | reverse complement strand
ACGTGCTTCCCCCCCACTGTCCTGACTCCCTACCAACCTTCTTACCTCTTCTCAAGTATGGATAGATCAGGACATAGTTTGATAACAGTTCTTCTCGTAAGAAAATGAATGCTGCACTTGAATGTCTTCAGGCACTCCTTTCATCGTACAACTGTCAATGCAGATGATATAATTTGGCTTCGCGGTGCAGGCACGTCTTTCATGAAATAACCGAAACTAGGCGCAACCCGAACAGCTGTGGTTATGTTAAGTTTGATGATAAAGGGAATCGTGATGCGATGTTTAGTCAACCATTTCAATGATGACACATACTCAGGAAAATCGTGATGACGAAATCAGGGTGATCGGGCGCAACCACTGAATGTTTAAGAGTTATGGACTTCTTATCTACGGTCATTGCATCGAATCGCGGCTGCGTCTGCGTTAACTGGAGATTTTTCTGATCTCCAAAGTCAGCATATGATCAGACATGCAAGTGCCGGAACCACTTTCATGCGTACACACATGCAGAACATCCAGTGATCGCAAGATAATTTATTTTCCCTTGAAGGAGATGCTTGGTGTGATGGCACACAGTTAAATCCTATATAGTACAAATACATAGTACAAATACAGACATACATAAACTATTCAGCAGAATTGCATACGCTCAGAAGCACACAATCTTAGCTGCATCAAATATCCATGCGCCTGCCATCAGTCTCCATTTCACACTCTTTATCAGAAATTACTAAAAACATGTAAAACGACCTTCATATATGAACACGTAGGTTACAACACTAAACAAGCCAGTAAATCAAGGAGAGTTTATATATTATAACATAATGAATAAGTAAATGATCAAATATATAAATCAATGACCACAAAAACAACAACAATAATAGTAATAATAATGATGATGAGAATAATAATAACAACTGTAACGATAATAACAACAATGGTACCACCACCACCACCACCACCACCAATACTACTTCTAATAATGAATGATTAAAAAAAATTGAGACTCCTTGTCCTATACTAGAAACTAGACACAGCCTGGGATTAAAAAATACAACGTTCAATACCTAAAACTGACAATAGTAATAAAATTGTAGTATTAAAGCACACACACCATACACACCACACACACACACGCGCGCACACACACACACACAAATTGATAATAAACGATGAAAAATAAGATTTGCACAGTCGCGTACACACACACACACAAACACACACACACCCACACACACACACACACACACACACACACACACACACACACACACACACATGTAGCATTTCCTAAACAAAGTAAGAATAAATTGATAATACATTATGTGCACGTTAAAACTCACATAGTCCGTATCAATTATCAGTACTTGGTAGGTTAAGGAAACACAAACATATCCAGCATGCACGCTTCCCAAAAAGGGGTATGGTTGCCTAAATGGCGGGGTAAAAACGGCCAAGCAGGTAAAAAGCCTTGTAGATCTGTTCGGCTGAACCTGGGAGTTGCAGCGTACAGAGTTGAAGGGAGAAGTAACGAGAGAGCAAGGACTTCTTGACTCACTTGTGACAAGTGGACAAACATCACAATGATTTATTATATTGATAAATATACCAACACAAGATAGGTTTCTCAAGTTATGGGAAATATGTGGACAGAAAGAAACTGGAAGAAAAGAGTGGGTATTGAAAGCAGTAAAGGACAGGGAAAAGCGTTAAACAAACAAAATTCTAGAAAATAACAACAGTAGGGGAGGATTATCGTTAAAGTGTTGTGGGGGAGGGGGAACAAAACAGAAAAAAACGTGCACACGTGTGACTGAACCCCGAAAACTCAACATGTAAGCAAAATGGCTTTCCGTTTAAATCATGTTCTTTTCATATATCGGAATTATTTAAGATATAAAGTTCGCGGTAAATCACGTTACCACTGCCATAAACACACGGCAACATGTTGCCCTTTTTCTCCAGATCTGTGCAGATCTACGTGACTGAAGGTATGCTGGTGCGAGAGAAAATAAGAGTCTGCACTTCAAACATACATATAAATGTCGCACTTGTACGTTAGAATTTTCCCTGATTGCATCACTTCTTCATTTCGACAGACTGTTTAAAAGAATAAAAGTCGTCAAACAGATCTTCCGGCGTAATATACACGAAAATGACAGTGGGCAAGTCTATTTTTTCCCCCGAAATATGTTCGTCGGATCTGATCTGAATTTCGATCATGTCTTCTCCGTGACTAAAGTCCGAGTGACCTGAAGTGTGTACACTACTTAAGTCACTGACTGAAATGATTATGTAAACCAGTTGGAGCCTCTGATTTTTATAACTTCGGCATGAACGCCAGAAAATAGCAAGTCGTTGTCGAAATCTGTGAAAACTGACATTGCTCTGATATAAAGCCATAGCGGGATTTATAGTCATACATCGACTGGACATCAGGGAGGGGGGGAAAACCCAACTCCCCCCCAAAAAAAATTAATTCTATACTGAGTAATATAAGTTCCAACTTAAAAACTGCAGTATGTCAGATAAAAGTGTCATGCTTTGTGTAGTAGGAAAAAAAATTAACACTAACAGTAATTTCTTTGTGAAAATATTTATTTATTTAAGTATTTATTTTGTGTTCAGCTTCCCAAGAAGTGCAATGTCATCATCATTAGAATGTGTGGAACTGATTTTTGTTATAGTTTTTTTGTTTATTGCTATTTCAAGCCAGAAGTTTGTGTCAAGTAAGTATTTCCAGAGAAAATGAATGTATGTTGGAAGTTTACCACGGACGGACACACACACAAACACACACACACACACACACACACACACACACACACACAACCGAAACACCGGATTATTATAAAGACACACTTTGTTCACACAAGTGAGTTATAAAAATTAAAAAAAAAAAAGAAAAAAAGAAAGAAAGAAAAAAAAGATTTAAGGGGGAAAAAATAGGATGATTATCACTTGTTCAGGCTGCAAGCTGTTCATCATGCAGACAGAGATCGGGAAACCAGATTTCCTTACGGATGGATTCCCGTGCACTTAGCGCCATTGTGGCTAATGCCTAAGATGAAGTTCGGAGGACAGCGATGACTCATAAGCTGCACCGCATTATTGGTGAAGTGGAGTAGAGAGCGAGAGCGAGGGCATCTTGTACCAAAGACCAACCCCAGAAAGACCATGTGTTGGTATAATAGGCTTTCTTCAACCACCACGCAGTAGATACCTCAGTTTCTGTAACCGCCCCTCCCCTCTCCAACTTCTCTCTCTGTGTGTGTGTGTGTGTGTGTGTGTAACCACTCCAGGACATACCTATGAAGTGGAAGTAGATAATCACTTTTATGGTTCAATACATATTATTGCAGCTTTTATAGTGGCCCCGTTTCCCCCTTGTCAGCTGCACGTGCCTTCCTCCATGGATACAAACCATCCATAGATGGAGAATATTCGACACGACAGACGTGATCACATAGTTTTGCGATGTGTCGGGTGGTTCAACTGACGTAGAAAGTTTTAGTCCCAAAGTTTTTGTCGAGCCTACGTCTTATGGAGGAAGGAGTGGGGATAGGGGTGCAGTACCCATAGTGACGATTGATTTAGCAGATCTTTCAGACTGTTTACTTCCAGCACAAAAACAACAACCCCGTTCTGGTTGTGTTGGCAAAGGAAAGGAGAAGCGGATATATGGGCGTGGACTAGTTCCATTAACTGGTCGCGGGTGACTGTTTTGAGTGTTAGGTACGTCACGTGTCAGTGGTTTTCACAGGGGACTGTGGTCAGGGATCTAACCCTGTAACGTGGACTCTACCTCTTCCTCGTTTTGCCCATTGAGACTGGGGCAGTCTTTTGACGATACCTGGTGCTCCATGGAAATTCACTCTTCGCGGCTGGTCAGTTTTTCTGTTCAGGGCTTTTCTGTCTTTTTTCATTTGTCATTTTCGGATTTATCCGAAGGTTCAGTGTATTTCGAATGTTTGTCTATCTTAGTATCCACCTTTCTGTCCACGTTTCTATCTATCTATTTATCTATCTGGGTAGCTATCAGTAGATCTACCGATCACACAAACACACACACACACACACACACACACACACACACACACACACACACACACACTATTTTCTCAACTGTTTCTTTGTACCCGAGGCCTGACACGGCATCTTAACTCACTCCCACCTCCATTCTCTTAACAACAACAGCGACAACAATAAAGTTGTTTTTATCAGTACCCTGGAAAAAGAATATTGTTATATACTCTTAGTTGTTTGGGTCTCTTATTTAGTTTGTGGATTTTTTGCTCGTACTTGTACTTTTTGAGATATACACGCCGCCAGTGGCAGTCCCGTGGCAAGACTTCAGGTACCTGTGGGAAGTACATCTATAGACTACTGAGTCCAGATATCGACCAGTCGAGACACACTTATGTTTTATGAGGAACCCCGTTTCACTGCACTTGTTTCCGTGTTGAGGTCGAGTGTTCTTCAGCTTTACAATTGTTTTGATGGGCCTGAGATGAGATGATATCTGAGTTCCTTCTGGGTTGTATAATTGTGAGGATTGACATGAACCTCTCTCTCTCTCTCGCGCGCACACACTAACACACACACACACACACACACACACACACACACACTCTCTCTCTCTCTCTCTTTCGCGCGCGCGCGCACACACACACACACACTAACGCACGCACGAACGCACACGTCTTTCAACTCGAGCCAATGCCGTTTGTTGTCTGCGCTGAGCTTGCTGCGGTCATGGTGTCATTGTCAGTGCTTCTGCTGTTCGTCAATATATTATGAATGAGGGAGTCGGTGAGAATGGAGATGATTGTCGTCATATGCGATGAGTCTCGTGGGATAACGATGGTTTTTGTTTTCGATGGGGTTGAGGGAGTGTGGAGAGAGAGTAGGGTAGGGTTGGATATGATTATGTCTGACACTCACACACACACACACACACACACACACACACACACATGAGCTCCGGCGTGTGCACGCTCAGTGACACGCACATGCACACACACACACATACACACACACATGAGCTCTGGCGTGTGCACGCTCCGAGTGACACGCCATTATTACTGGGGGGGAAAGGTGGATCTTTCTTTTTAAGAAAGGAAGATGAATTTAGCCTGGGACGTTTTGCACACTATTTCCTTGTTTACTAACCCAATAAGGAAGACTGGTTTCGCATTTTTGCTGCATTCTTGTCTTCTCCCCCTTTCTCTGTTACGCGTCACCAGGTATGAACAGAGAGAGAGAGAGAGTGAACACTGAACACTGAAAAAAGTTTAATGTCATTAGCTGAAAAGCTCTGGTGACACAGTAGGTACTAAACAGAACAAAATGGTGCAAAACAGATAAAAATGGAACAGAAAGGAAAAAAAACCGGAATTGACACAACATAAACTAATAAGAGATTTGCGACACTTTGGCACTTTGTCATTAGCTTGAAGTACATGTGACAAGGGGGGTAATGTGCCTTTTTTTTCAGTCGTTCATCTCCAAAGTTTGAACAGTACACAGAAAACAAAGTACAGATAAATCATATGATAGATATTCACGCATGTAACATCGACACACATCATATCAATACAAACACACACACATATATATATAGAGAGAGAGTCGGTCACCGGTCTCTCTGGGTCACTTGTTGCATTTGCTCACATTGGATTCCACCTAACTAAAAGTTTTCTACCGACGGAAGAATCGTATTTGTTCCAGCCGAGCCGCGGTGGGTGTGGTTTCCATTCACTCAGCTCTTTAAGATAAGAGGGTTTTGAGAGAGCATGTTTGAGTTTTTGCCCTCTGTTTTACAGGGTGCTGCCGAAAACTTGAACTACCCACCTTCACTTAAACCAGGTGAAGGTCAGTACAAACTTCCTGACCACTGCGAGGTTCAGTCACGCATTACAAGGGGTCAGCTTTGGCTCGTGAACCGAGGCGGTTTGTAATCCTGCTTGAAATAGTTGAGAGGAAGAACGTGTGGTCACTGTAGCAAGCACTGTGGCACATCATCTCCGTTGTCTGGACACGACTCCGGCTGGCTCGAGTGGCCCGGATGCACTGTTGCCAGGGGAGAACTGGATGTGCCTTAAAGCGAGATTCGAACTCAATACCTGATTTATGCATTGGTTAAAAGAATGTTCCCACCATTCGCTGTGTGTGTGTGTGTGTGTGTGTACACGCTTGCGCTTGCTCGCGCAGATAACCCCCATAAACCGAGTGGGAAATGAAGCGCACGCAGGGTCATTGACGTGAGGTCTATATTTAGCTTGAGGACACTCCTGTTGCTACTTTCACTTTCAGTGCACGCGATTTGCCCGATTGAGGCGGTCCTTTCCGATTTTAGAACGGGAAGGGGGGGGGGGGGGGGGGGGGGGGGGGGCTGTGACCTCACGTCACCGCTTTTCTGCTCCAACGTTCTTGTTCAGTCCACGATTGCGTCAGTATGAAATCCTGGTACGTGTTGCGGTTGGCTTGATGTAGTTGTTTATTTTTGTGGGTTTTTTTGTCGCTCGTGAGTTGGACAATGCATTACACTGCAGTAAAATGCCATCAACATTGGTACAATCCAATGGCAAAAAAGTATGACTGTTATTACGCTCTCTCTCTCTCTCTCTCTCTCTCTCTCTCTAATATGCATATGCCCCCGCTCTTTCTCTCAACCAAGTTTTCTCTCTCTCTCTGCCCCCACCCCCTCCTAAGCGTTACATTTTTTTCTAACCCCAAAACCTCACCCAGAGCTTGTGACGTGTCGGGTTAAGAGAATTTGAGCCAGGTGAATAATCCGGGCTGTGGAGAAAAAAAAAAAAAAAAGGGGGGGGGGGGGGGGGGGAGAGAGAGAGAGAGAGAAAAGCCAGTACACGTAAAGCTGTTGTGAAGTTTCAGAAAATATTCATATATGCATTGGGAGCCAAGCTGGCAGTGTGCATGTTGCTGTGCTGTAACTGTTCATATCTGGAATAATTTCTAGATCAGCAAAAAAAAAAAAAAAAAAGACCAGGGTTATTGTGTGGTCGATTAGCTGAGATCAGTAGCTTCTGGAAGTGAATATGATGGCGATGTGGCGAAAGAATTCGTATGTTTCAAAGAGGAAAATATCTTTTAGATATGGTTGTTGTTTCAAAGTAACTCAGAAGGATAAATATTCTGGGTTCTGTCGAGTGAATGGAACAAAATGTGATTAAGTCCAGCACAAAGTTGAAATAAAGAGGATAGACCTGCACATTGTGTTTGTTTTTTGGTGCGTGGGTTTCAACTGAGGAAAAAAGAATAACAAAGAAGAGAAATGTATGCTACTGAAAGGCAGACACCTTCAGGCCAGTGTAGCTCAGTGTTTCCCGCCAATGAGCACACTGGTCAATGAAACATGCAGAAAAATGACACAAGAAACTCCTTCAGAAGCAAATTCCCAGTTCGTTTAATATATATATATATATATATATATATATTTCCCCCCCACCCCCCTTCTTTGTACCATTCATGTACGTGCACAAAGCAACAGTAGAAATCAAGAACATCAAAGTTACTTCTCATCGAAATACTTTCACTGTTGAAAGTTCTAATCTCGGTGTTGTTCACGTCAGTCGCTGATCGTAGCATTTGAAAATGCAAAGTGAAAAGCTGGTATTGGTTACTTCACTATGAGACGTTTACGGTTTTGTGATTTACATAATGATAGGACATTAGACCTCATTTTCATCAAATTGTAGGATCCCCGCATCATCATCCTCTCCCCGCCTCCCCCTCCCCCACACACACGGAGAGAGAGGAGATGAGACACATGCACACATGATGTAGTTTTCATGTGTATTGAAAATCTTCCTCCCACACCCACCCCCAAATTGTAAAGAAAAATAAAAGAACACATTTATGCCTTACCTTACTCCCCCCCATCCCCTTCCCTTCAAATGTCATGACTGTTTCTTAGACATAAGTTAGCATAGTTTCAAAGGTCTTGTTGAAAGAACTAAGAACAAGACGTCATTATGTGTGTAGTTGGTGTTCCGTGGAATTCTGTTATCCTGTCGACAGACATGCCGTTCGTTCAAAGATGTCAACAGTGGGAAGCTCCATTGGAGGTTATGAAAACGCCATCTGACTGCTGCGTCGTCACCTGAATGCACTTACCGTGTCAAACTTGAGGGTGTCAAACTTGAGGTGATTAACTGCGTCGTGTTTGGTGTTGCAGTTAGCAGGCTGATTCTATTATCATGGGTATATATCCTGACTTATCAATTTTGAAAGGCAGACCTGTATCATGTCCGACAACTTGTAGGTCAAGGTTAGTGGTGTGCTGACTTCATCCCCAACAGCACGTTTGATAGGCGTAGAGAGAGAGGGAGAGAGATAAAAGGATGTTATCGTCTTCGCAATCTGATAGCTTTGGCAGGCAGTGTAAGGTGATCTTTACTGAAGATAGACCACGACGTTCTCCTTTCGGTGGGAGAAAGGCAGGAGCAGGCTGTTTTTAGTCCTACTGTTCGGCTGTGTCCGGGCTGTTGCACCTTTACCTCTGCCCGCTTTTTTTTTTTTTTTTTTTTTTTTTGGCATCGGACAGGAGAGCAATAAGCCCGCCAGCAGTGTTTACAGCTCCGGGCTATGCTGCCCACGTCGTCTGGGTTTGTGCTCGTTTCAGGTGGTGGACCTCAGCGGGCCTCATGATCTGTGTAGGTTTGACAAGAGGATGAAGTGGGATCACGGGTTCGCTCCACAACACGTGGCGTTAGTCTGATTGTTTTATTTCGTTGCTGACGTCGAGAACAGTGGGTCTGAATCAAGCGAGTCCTTTTCTCCTTGTGCGGTGGATACCCTGTGTTTCTGTTTTGAAGTGTGGATTGATTACATTCTTAACTGTCTTTTACAAATGTGTGGGTTATATCTGTGTATAGGAAGGTTTGTGGTACGTTTTTGTGTGTGCATGATGCACGACTCGGCCTGAAGTAATGAATCCTTGAATGAAACGATGAATCACGATGCATAGTACAGCGGCTCCTCAATGTCATCAGAAGACGTGTTTTCTTTTGGGTTTGCTTTTTTGTGTGTTGTTACTGAATTGATTAAGATAGCTCTACCTCCGAAAACTGGATAAGCTGTAGCCATCGTTTTTTTTTCGTTACTTTTCTTTCAGACTTTTTTTTTTCTTTTCTGTTTCTCAATATTTGTGAATCGAACACAAGACACAACTGAGAGAAATCGCACAAAGGAAAGTTGACCAGATGGATCGTGTGGTTTTGAGAGTACATCCTCGGCAAGAGATGGTACGTGAAAACTATTTCGGTTGTATGCAATCTGAAGTACTTTGTTAAAAGGCTTTTGAACACAGTTGTTTGATATTTCTTAAGTTTGACCCTCTTAATTGCATTGTGAAAAATGGAAGACATTTAACGAAGTTCTCGTTGGAACATATATATAAGTAATCAGAGTAGAACTGCTTGATGTATGTCCATGTCTTTAACAGCGCCAATCGCTTTTCAGATTATGGTATATATGGAAATTGTGGTTTCTGTTTTGTGTTTGGAAGCATAGGATCGTAGGATTGACCTGTTTCCCCCATGTAATGATAATAAAATTAATGATGTGAGATAGATCCATTGCTGTAACTGTGCCATTGGACAAGCCAAAACATTTGACAGGCAGTAGAGCTCTTTATTGTACATTATTTATACTTCAGCTGTTAATTCTTGATTGTTGCCAAACGATCTGTCTTTCCGTTTACTTTTAAGCGCAGAGATTACACATTGAAGATTCGGTGGATTCAACTTTTAAAACAACAAGTGATATATTTAGTAACATGAGGTACAGCCTTCAGGGATCAGGTGTTTTCCTGCTGCACAACAACATATCCTATAACACCGGTGGCTGAGGGAACAGGGGTAGAGATTAAAAAAAAAAAAAAAAATCATTTAATTTAAAATTTTTTTTAGGTGGGTTTGGGGGGGCGATAAACTATCCAAATTATATTCTTGCTCACCGTCAGAAACGACTGTTTGTCGAACCGAAAGTTGTGTGTTGCAAGTGAAACAATTCCATCCGAAGCAGCCACATTGATCAGCATCAAATAATTTTACAAAGAAGGACGTACTAATGTTTCGGTCCGTCGAAAGCCTGTGAGAGCAGTCACTGTCTTTCTGTGTTGACTGTAGTCATGAGGTTAAGGTCTCGGTTAAAAAATCGAAGTTAAAGGAGATCACCCGTTATCGAGATTGCTGAGGTTATTAAAAAAAATCTCCCCCCGCGAGAACAAAGTGTTTTGGAAGATTGTAGGTGCCTGATAATGACTGGTTGGCTAGTAGGACACGTCACTTTTCCCATGACAGTCGGATTCATGCAGATAATTGCACAGAACTTCAGACATTCGCCGTTCTCTGAAATGGGTACCGATGTATTGAAAGATATGGAAAGTGTGTGTGTGTGTGTGTGTGTGTGTGTGTGAGAGAGAGAGAGAGAGAGAGAGAGAGAGAAATTTGCTTTGGATATATATATATATATATATATATATATATATATATATATATATATATATAGAAAACGGTATGTAATGATTGACCAACAAACATGCCAGGCATATAGGGTCAGTTGAATTGTGCATTATGTTCAGGTCAGCTTTAGAACCACACACACACACACACACACACACACACACACACACACACACCACATACCCACGCGCGTGCCTGTACACACACACACACACGCGCGCACACGCACACACAGATGTCGGTCAGGGAAATGTTCATAACTGGCGCCTCGTGGGCAATTCTGAAATATGTATGCATCAGACAGTGAGCACTCACACACACACACACACACACACACACACACACACACACATACACACACACACACGCGTGCGCGCGCACTTTCTTTCTCCTTTTCTCACACATTCACTCTTTCTCTTCACACTGTGTGTGTGTGTGTGTGCTTGCGCGCGCGCGCGCGTGTGTGTGGCGGAGAGAAGGGATCCATGACCATGAAAACAGTCCGCACGTCGCTTCGGATATCTGTGGTGTGCACCGTTCCACCCGCTTCTGTCGCGCTGAACAAAGGGAGTTGTTGTGCCTTCATTAAGCGCACAAAGACCCCGGCAACAAAGAGACAAACCGACCCGTCACAGATACCTGTCAGACACTGTCAACAACCACTCGTCCTGTGTGACACTAATTGTGCCAGTCTTAATGCTCTCCCACTCTCTCCAGTTCATGCATACAATGTATGTTTACGAACGCACCTTTAAACATGTGCGTACTCGCCCTCCAGCATTCGTTTAGAACTCTCTCTCTCTCTCTCTCTCTCTCTCTCTAAGCGCGTTGGGTTACGCTGCAGGTCCGGCATCTGCTTGGCAGATGTGGCGTAGCGTATATGGATTTGTCCGAACGCAGTGACGCCTCCTTGAGCTGAAACTGAAATCTCTCTCTCTCTTTCTCTTTGTGTGTATGTGTGTGTTTTATTTCTTTTTTTGACGTCGTATTTTCCGACTTCCAGAAATAGTCGTTTCTCAGCTTTGCTGACTGACACCCCCCACCCCACCCCACCCTCCACCCCACCCCCCAGCTGAAGTGGGTTATCAAGCTTGTAGTTCAATTGCTTGGTCACTCGATGGTTCAGTTCCGTTGATAAAACGATCTCATCAGTTCGGGGTTCACCTCGACACTCTGTCCCTTATCTGTCTCTTTTGTTGTTCTCTCCTCCCCCGCCCCCCGCCCTCCCTCGAGGGTGTACCGATATTCTGACTGCTACTCAGCTGGTAAGCTTCTGAATTAAGTACCTGTTCTAACATGGTTCACGAGTATATGAGATAATAACTGCGGTTGGTTTACCGGTGACACTATGCACGTCTGTGTATTACAGCTGTGTTGGCGCTTTAGTGAATGTGATGCGCAAGTGCTGGTATTATGAATGTGGCGGGTTATTTTAATTTTTCAACCTGGGGACAGAAAAGAGACAAAACTAGTTATTAAAACCATCATTAACAACAACGAGCAAACAAACCAACCTTATTGCCGCCATATTCTGTTGGGACTAGCCTTGGTTTGTATAATTATTGACTGAATATCTTTTGTTTTCCCGGGTGTTTATAAACGTATGTTACCCATGCACTTAGATAATCGTCTTGGAGTAGCCTATGTTAAGACTAGCTGTGGTAGTAACCTCTGAACGATAACCGATAAGAACGATGGAATTTTCACTGCACACTCACAGATATACTCCCCCCCCCCTCCTCCCTCCCTCCATTGCACACTCGTGTTACTTTTAAGCACCGATAAACCCGCTATTACGGTGTGCTGTGTCTGGAATGCTAATTTCCTAAATCTGTTTTAAATTCACATTAAGTACAGGCCTACGTGTGCTGCAGTTAAGCCGACAGGCTGAGGGGCATTGCGTCAGCAAGGGATTAACACACATTTTCACTGTTCACGCTGCTGTCCTTCCCTTGGTCTTTGCCTGCATTTATGGTAGGCTTTTTTCTGTACTGATCTGCAGTTACGCAGAGTGCTGCAAAAGGATTATGCATTAAGTGGCACTTAGCTGGCTTTACTGCCAGGTTTTGCTTTACAATGGTGGTTTGCTTCGTGTCAAGAAGAGGGCTTTCCCAGGTCTTCGACTTCACAGTCACGTGGGCGCACCTTCCTGCGCAACAACTGTGGCCGAAACGGGACCAGTAGACAGTCGGGCGCAGTTACACACACACACACACACAAATACACACACAGAGTTAGAACCCGTGATTAGGTTTTCGATTGCCACTACGTTCTGGCCTTTCAGCGCTAAGCCCGGAGATCCCCCCCAAACCAGCGCACACAAGCCTGACCTTTTCCCTGGCTGGGAGAATCCAAGATCCGTTCTGATGTAACTCATCCTTCTCACTGAGTGGAAAAGACGATAAGGAAGAAGAAAAGAGATTTTCAGGGGATGGGTTGGTGGTAGGCCAGCGATTGAGTGGGCGAACTGGACTGGTTAAATAATTCCTATGTGAAAGAGAGACAAGGGACTGGAGAGTGATACATGTATACTAATGTAGAGTTTATGGGGGTCACTTGTTAAGGACAGTGACTTGTAATTTTGAAGTGCATGAGGATTTTGATTTGTAATCATACTTAAAAATGCATCGTAAAACAACAACAGAGTTAACACCACACAAACACGCACACACGCGCCAGCAGATATTGCACACTGAAACACACGTGCGCACAATGAGATTGTGTTTGCATTTTTGACACATTTTCCCCAAGTCATTTTCATCCTTTAACAAGCATTGTTAATCTGGCTCTGTGATCACCACTAATCGTTGGTTTTATCAACATTCAATGTCTGCTTGTTCAAGGAAACCTTGTACTACTAGCACCAAGCACTTTCTGCAAGAGCTGTCTTAAGATGTGGTAGATTGCGAAATAGACGGTACTTATACTGATAAGGCTCAGTGTCAAACGTATTAGATGTCATAGTCAGGATTGAAGTTTGAACCAGCAAAATAAGCAAAGATCCAAGCACTGGACAACACAACCTTTGGGGCACAGGCCAATAGGTCGTCGGACTCAACATTTCCAGCACCATATGCGTATTAGAGAGAGAGAGAGAGAGAGCGAGCGAGCGAGATTGGTATTAGGGACTTTTGGCTTTAGTTGTAGTTATGGTTCGAAGTAGCTGTAGTTTATAGTTTACCTGCATTGTCAACACTCACACGTACTAAAATGGCAGGTTTAAATTTATGTCAGTGCAAAGCTGTCCGAACTCGATGTACACGCCAGCTTTCTCAATTCAACCAACAAAATACCAACGTCTTGACGCAGCTCGCGCAAAAACAAAACTCTAAAGAAATGGCGTTTTGCAAACGTCCTGAGTGAACGACTCTCCCCCTGTCTGTCTCTGTGTCTTTGGATGTCTGTCTGCCTGATTGCATGCCTGCTAGGTCACACCGCCTCTTCTCTCTCACTCTCTCTCTCTGTGTGATATTCTAGCATAGGTGATGTATATATAATAATAATAATAAAAATAATAATAAAAAGAGAAAAGAAAAAGAAGAAGAAAAGAAGAAGAAAACAACAACAACAACAAATCCTTATTTGCTCGTAATTTGTATGTGCATGGAACTACGATTTTTATCTCTCTTTAAGATGGTCAGTTCACAGAACCTCCGCAAGTGAGTGTTCTGCCAGTCTTTTGCGGACAGATAAACGTCATATTAGTTTTCATTCTTCCTTCTAAGTATGTCGTCTGTTTGAAATCGCGCGGGTATGTCTGCGAGTGCTTCTCCGTGGGTCCCTCCCCTTCCTTCCCCCCCTGACCACCTCTCACCCCCATCTTTTTTTCTTTGATCTCCGTTCCCATTGACAGAGGGCGGGTATGACGTTGGCGAGGTGGTGGCACGTGCGCCTGGTTGGACACAAAAGAGAAGTGAAAGGGAATAAAATCGTTTGGGGGTGGGATGGGGTGGGTGGAGGTAGTGGAGGACAGAGAGGGAAAAGACGAACAGCGGCCAGAAATCGATGTCGGGGCCTGTCCTTACGTCCTACACGTGTGCGTCTGTGCGAACGTGTGTTTGTCTGTGTGTGTGTGTGTGTGTGTGTGTGTGTGTGTGTGCGTGCGCGCGCATATGTGGGTGGGTAGGAGGAAGGAGGGTGAATTGTGGGCAGATCTGACAGGTGGCCGTGGTATATTCCAACACACAAAACCACAGTACATAGGCTGGAACGATGTTGGCATGAGGGTTGATTTTCTCACAGCCGCCATGACAGTGGTACTGTCGTATGTGCGGGAAGGCCACGGACCGCCTGAAGAGCAGAGAGAGAGAGAGAGAGAGTGTGTGTGTGTGTGTGTGTGTGCGCGCGCGTGTGCATGTGTATGTGTGTGTGAGAGAGAGGGGGTGGTTTTGAAGGGTAGGAGTAGCAGCGAGAAGAGAGGTTGGGAGAAAGTGAAGCGCTGGATCTCTCCCTCTATCCCACTTTCCCTCAAAGTCCGCTCTGCTTCTGTTCGATCCGTCGTATTTCATGGGGTGGGGTGGAGAGGGGGTGTGGGGGAGGTTGGGTGTGCGTCCTGTTAAGTGTCGTGGCTGTGCCAGAGCAGAGCAAATGATGTTGGAAACAGAGGGCTAGATGCCGACCAGCAGAATAAGCCAGTGGGGGGTGGAGTTTGATGCCTTAAAAGGTTTATTGTGTATGCATGTGTGTGCGTGTGTGGTTTTCAATTTAAATATGCACGAAGAAAATCATTATGAAATACGTGTAGCTGATGGGGCTTCTGCAAATACAGTGAACTAATAATGAATGATATGTAGGCATCGGATGTCAGTATGTGCAAAGAAAACCGTTCAACAGTCAGTAAAGGTGAAAAGGCTTTTCTGTATACATATACTCTGAATAAATGAAATTATAATCAGTGCGAAAGTTGGAGAGGGAAGAAGAGGGAGTTGGAATATAAATTGCGTAGATTGATTTTATTATTTTAATGATTTTCTCTCTCTCTCTCTCTCTCTCTCTCTCTCTCGCTTTCTCGCTTTCTCTTACTCACACACTTAGTTGGGTATGTACATGTCAATTAAAAGCAGGCATGTTTCATATTATGTATTACTTAGGCAAGGATATTTTACTTAAGATATGATATATAGTATTTAGTTGACTATCTATGTTGTGTAATGTGTATTACGTAGCTGAGTTTATGCCATTTTACCAAGGCATGATGCGCTGTCAATGATGAAATTTTTTTATGTTGGTTTTTCTTTCAAATGTTTATTTTTTCTGACACCCTTTCAGTTTCATAAGGGGCAATGGCATATAAATGAATAAACAATCCATCCATCCATCTTTCTCTAGCTCCCTCTTCCTCTTGACTCATTCGGTCGGTCGGTCGGTCGGTCGGTTGTAACTATTTAGATGTCTTAACATCTCTAGAAAAAGACGGGGCTAACTTATGAAACGGTTCCTTTTGACAAGTCATTGAATTTTGTCAAAATATTATCAGCAGTTCCCTTCCTGGCCTGTTAAACGCATTCAGCTGGTGGAGGAAATGGGAAACTGATTTACAGGTTTTGTTTTGGTTTCCGTGGTAAAGTTTGAACGGAAGCTGATTGAGAGAAAGAGGGGAGAGGGGTGGGGGACACACACACACACACACACACACACAGAGGGCGCGCGGGCGCGCGCGCGTGTGTGTCGCATAGATCTGTGTGTCGCATGTGTGTGCGCGTTCTTCTGGGGACACTGACTGCTGTTCGTTGCATCGATTTGGGTGGGTGTCAAGGCATTGATCGATGGATGCTGAGGTCTGACATTTCGTGAGCACCCATGTACCATTTTGTTCCAAGGCTTCTTCCTTGGTGACAAGGTCGAGGGGGAGACATGGTGATAAATTTCTTTTTCTCAGAAATGGGTTTTGGCGAAGAAACTGGCATCAGAAACACATAGGAGTTTCCTTTTCTTCTGTTCTTTTCTCTCTGTCTCTGTTTCTGTCTGTCTGTCTGTCTTTAATTCAAATATAATTGTTATGATCTTACTATTAACGTTTATCAAATCACCTTTACAATGCTCGCGTGCGTGCACCCATATACTGAATAGCCACTGTACACTGAAAGTGCAATAAATAATGTGTGTGCATCTGTGCGACGTTCACCTCAAGTATGGAGCCGTGGCAAATTCCAGTTTGTCGGCATCTCTCCCATCTGTCTCTCTCTGTTTCTGTCTGTCTGTCTGTCTCACTCTCTGGTTGTGGGTGTGTGCTCACATGCCTCCCACCCCGTCCTTTGTTGTCTCAAAACTAAAGCGGGTTTTGTATACAACACGCCTTGTTCTGCATCCCAGCAAACCCGCGAGCAGTCGTGATATATTGACGGAAAGTCCTGACAACTGTCCCTCGCAGTATGTACGGTGTTTGATCGGGGAATGGGGGGTGGGGGTGGGGGGTGGGGGGGAGAAGCGGGCATGTTGGGGCTGGGGTGAACGTCAGGGAAGTCACGACGGCTGTCAAGCTGCCGGTCTACCATCAAGTACTGTTAGTTTGGAAGAAGACGACTTATCCTACAGCTTACCATATGGAGTGGCAGTTCATTGTCGTTTATGTAATTCTTTTCCGGGGTTGCTTTGTCAGTGGGGAGGGAGAGGAGGAGGTGTGTGGACAGGACTGGAGCGCTGAATGATTGATTCATCGACTGATGAAGTGGTGGTATCTTGTTTATGAGAGGTTTTGTGTGTGTGTGTGTGTGTGTGTGTAGGGGATTTGGAGCAAGGGAGAGAGTCAACGCTTGCCGATTCTTGCCTTCCCTCGTGAGCCATGTTTGAGTGCAGTACACACTGGGAATCCCACAATAAATGACTCGCAAGTTTGATTCAACACAATTTACAGCTGCAGTCTTGTTTAGATTTAAAAAAAAATTCTTAATGCGTTACATTCACGTCACTGCTACGCTCCCCCCCCTTTTTTTTCTATTGCTTCCCCTCACCCCACCTTTTTTTTTCTTCCTTTTTTATTTTTATGTTGTATATTTATTTAATTTAAGAGAGCGGGAGAGCGTGCTGGGGTTACAACCTCCTCTGCCCTGATGGCCTGCCGCCCTTTTCTATTATGTATACCACAAAAGCATTCACAGGACGGTGAATGCTGATCTTGGTTTTTGGCATGCATGGAATTGAAATGAACAGAGGGAGCGAAAACCTGCACCGAGCAGACACCGGGACTCTTTTTTTGTTGCCATGTTGCACTCTCTCTCCATCGTTCTTGTGGATGCATGTCTATGTTCCCTCAGCTCTATGTTCCCTCAAGTCAAGTTACATGCTATGTCATGTCATGTCATAATGCCATGTCATATCATGCCATGTGCCATGACATATGCCATGCCATATTACATGACGTAAATATCTCTTGACTTGAGGGAACATAGAGCTGAGGGAACATAGAGCTAATTCTCCTGTTCCCTCAGCTCTATGTTCCCTCAATTCAAGTTACATGATGACCAGAGGTCAACTAATGGTCAGAGTTACCAGTGGTCAAGCAATGGTCAGTGTGACAGTGTTCAAGCAATGGTCAGAATGATCATTGGTCAAGCAATGGTCGGAGTGACCAGTGGTCAAGCAATGGTCAGAATGACCTGTGGTCAAGCAACTGTAGTCGCTTGACCACTGGTCAGATTGACCATATAGCTTGACCACTTGTCAGTTAGACCATTGCTTGACCACTGGTCAGTCTGACCACTGCTTTACCACTGGTCACTTTGACATGACATGACATGACATGTTACTTGACTTGAGGGAACATAGAGCTGAGGGAACACAGAGCTGAGGGAACATAGAGCTGACCCCGTTCTTGTTCTGCCTCGATCATTTTGATCCTTGCATTTCTCGGTGTTGAGAGTTCAGTGTTGAAAAATACTTGAATGGACTTGATTACAGGATAATAGATGGTACCTGGTCGACTCTGTAGTGGGGATGCCGGGGACTCTTTTGGAATGAAGATTATGGTCCCTACCTTTCGGGGGGGAGGGGGGGGGGTATTCTGGACTTCGGCATTCTGACCGTGTTGTACTTTTTTTTTTTCTTTTTTTTTTCCGCCAAGGTGCCTATTGGCAATTTTTAGTTTTGCGTGCCGGTGTGTGTGTGGATAGACAGATAGATCTATAGATATGCACATGGCGACAAATTGATGGTTTGGTCAGCGTCAGAGGCATGTCCGAGGTTTATCTGCATGGCTGTGTCTGACATGTGACTAATATTCTGTAGATTTTCAGGGGGTTTTTTTGTTTTTGTTTTTTTTGGCTTTGGGGGAGGGGGGGGGGATGATGTTCAGGATCGATATTTACTGTTTTTCATCCCTGACAGGGACCTGTCTGGTTGGCTGGCCATAGGGATAAATGAATGTTCTCTCTCTCTCTCTCTCAATATACATGAATATATATATATATATATATATATATATATATATATATATATATATATATAAGAATGAATGTGCTGTGGGTGGTGCACGTCGAAGTATGTGGTCACGATCCCACTCCAGTCCAGGAATCACGGTGGACTGCCGTGGCCTTGTTTGATGTCTGATCCACAATCAAAAGACGCCCCAGTGCGGAAAAAAAAAACCGACTGGTTCTGAACTGCCCCCAAAAGTTTACCTTTCTGCTCAAGTCAACTGAGAAAAGTATAAGATTTACCTTTATGCTCAGACGAACTGGAAAAAAAAGAAAAAAAGTGAACCATTCTGCTCGAGCGGATTTTCTCTCCCACTCCACTTCCCTACTCACACCCTATCTCTTTCTCTTCGTTTCCCCCCCACTATCGCATCCCCTTTAATAATTTCATGTCACATCGTGGGGATGGCGACAGGCAGAGAGAGAGGGGTGGGGGTGGGGAGAGAGAACGAACACACACACACACACACACACACACACATGTTTTTTGGGTTTTTTTGTGCTTTGGGGGAGGGGGGGGGGGGATGATGTGCAGGATCGATATTTACTGTTTTTCATCCCTGACAGGGACCTGTCTGGTTGGCTGGATGTCATAGACTGTATCGTCTTAGCTCGTTTAGCAAAATAAAACATATTATTCACCAACTGACAAAACAGGGCATTAAATTAACTTTCTGTTTGGTACCTTCGCACTGTGGAATATCTTCAAATGAGTGGGTAGACCAAGCAGCTAGAAGAGCAGCACGTAATTTCGAAGGCGCAATACAACTTGACATCCAGTTAGATCTACATGAATACATTAGTTGTATAGAAAATGTATCTAGAAATCGATTTAAGAAATTACTTATAGATTCAAATAATCAATATTACCAATGTTGTGTAAACACAAAGAATGCAGCTAATCCCAAACATTTTCTAAATTTGACACCAGCAGCACATTCAAGACAAATTACAAGTCTAATGTATAGAATTCGTTTAAATGCCTTTCGTACAAAATTTTCTAAAAATATAAAATGTATATGCGGTAAGCAAATAACTGTAAGTCATCTACTCATTCATTGTCCGAGCATAAGACCGTTAATTCATAAAGATGTAGTTGATGACTTTTCTTCCAATATTTCATTAGCCACTGAAAAGATTTTGAATGATTATTCATTGCTTAGAATGTTTTCGGAAATTTTAAACTCCAGTCCAGTTGGTATTCTCCTTTGATGTGTTATAATTAATGTTGTTATTTATATTTACATTGTTATAGGTTAATACTTGTTGATATGCATATACATATTCTCCTTCCCATGACACCTCATTCAATACACACCACAATCTCTTTAGACCTTTTTCTTATAATATACTTTTCCTCTGTTACATAACATGAATATTTTTTTTACACTAATATTCACATGCATTCCCTTTCCTTTACCCACTTCTTTACTCCTTTCCGTCTAAAAACACTTATAGTGAATAGACGTTAAACTGAAGATAACTGAAGATAACACACACACACACACACACACACACCATGAAACTAAGGAACATTTTGACCGCGAAGCAATCTTAGCGCTGCTGTGCAGGAACCCAGCCCCGGCCCCCGTCTTCCATGTAGCGAGTGACAAGGTATCGAATGTCGTTCACTCAGTTCCAGTTACGTGACAGATTGTAATAGGTGTCATGTTGTTTGCTGCTTCTCTTGGTTTTGCGCAAACTTAGAATGATTCCTTTAAAAAAATGCTTTATATATATTTTTTTAAATTTTATTTTATTGCTTTTTTGTGTTTATTCTGAAATTTTCGTGTGTGTGTGTGTGTGTGTGTGTGTGTGTGTGTGTGCTTTCTACGTCCCCTTCGCCAACCAGCCACACAGTCCATCAGTCCATCTATCCATCCCTTCATTCAAAATGGAATCCTTTTCAACCGATGGTTTTGCTGACATTGTCGGTGCTGCCGGAAGAAACCAGAGTACAAAGAGACTTTATTATTGCATCAATGTTCAGATTACGTAGGAATTATTTGTGGTGATGTTCATTCACTCATCCTTGCGCAAACACCACTGCACATAACCAAAATCTGAAGCACACTCCATGAAAGCAACACACTCGCAAAGCAACAAATCAGTAAAAAAGATAAAAGGGAGTGGGATGGAGAGAGGGATTGGCAATGATAACAATCCTTTTATTTACATGAAATCAGTCATTTTATTTACATGAAATCAAATATTAAAAACATATTAAAAAAAAAAAAAGAGATGGTGGGGGTTGGGAGGAGGGGTGTTGAGGGTGGGGGTGAGAGAGTGGCAGTGAGGCGTGGGCAAATTGGAAAGATGACAGGTTGAGCTTGTCCCTTTAATCATGAACAATAGGGCAGTCATCCAAGGGCATTCACCCAATCACAAACCGTCATCATCAAACGACGTCTCGCCCGTTAAAGATGAGTTGTTGTTTTTTTCTCTTTGCCCCCAAGGGGTGCGCAAATGTTTCAAATGCCTAGTGCACATCGTGCATTATTGTTACTGCTCGTCATTCTGTCATTGCCTCGTCAGTGCGTTGTGTGTCTGAGAGAGCGGGAGAGAGAAGATATAGAGTGTGTGTGTAAGCGAGGGGGAGAAAGTGGTGTTGACAATGTCCGCATGATCTTGTTATGTTGTTCTTCAGCGATAAGTCACAAGAAGGACGTTATGGAAAGAGACCCAGTGACAAGCACCAGAGAAAGGTGTATTGTTGCCGGCCGGACTGGGAGAACATTAGTCATCTCTCAGCACACAGTCCACTCAGTGTCACTGTCTCTGGACTCACTATCGTTGTTTTTCGCTGTCTAATCACCGATACTTTATGAACGCAGCCACAAATGAGCTGAGTTATGATAGCTTAGAGGTACAAGCTTCTAACGTATACCTAAAGGGATATTTAAAACAAAGAATTCTTTACGTGTGCCTTTTGTTGCAATAAAAGAATAAAACCTGCAGTAATCTCTTTCAGATATGTACTAACTTCACATTAAAGGATTACTCGGTGTGAAGTTCTGATAACATAACGTCAAAATTGTACACAGCAGGTTTGCGAGTTGGTCACTCCGTTCCGTTCTCATTCGTTTTTATTACCTGAAAATTACGAAGCTCCATGATGCAGGCTTTCTCACAAAGTCGATATTCATCATAATTTCTTTTGCTGGGATTTAGGACTTAGGCGGAATAGTGTGTTTCCCATCCAGTGAACACCGTTGTTGCTATGTTACATCTGAGACTCTTTTTTTTTTCTTTTCACGTTTTTGATTTTTTGTTTAATTTGATATATATATATATATATTTTTTTTTTAACATGGACTTAAATCAGTGGTTCAGTCGTTTATTGTATTTCGAACAGCTTGCATGTACTCTCTCTCTCTCCCCGTCTCCTCACATACACGCGCGCGCACCCACAGACACACACACAGACACACACACACACACACACACACACATACACACTATAAATACATTACACAGCACACAATACTGACGTGTGCAGAGGTATGGTGTCTGCGATCGTCATACATGGACCAGTCAGCTGAAACTCAGTACTTTAAAAATAGGGCATGAAATAGCCGATGGGCAGAGCGGTGCAGATGAGGATAATATGGATATGCCGGAGGCCAGAAAGAGACGATTTCTAGTTTTGATACAAGCAGTTTGGAAGAGCAAGCTCCTGTGGCTCAACGCGCGCGCGCGCGCACACACACACACACACACACACACACACACACACACTGTATTTGAAAATGCACATTTCAAAGATCTGTGAAAACATCCCTTAGTACTGGAGGAATGGTTTATAGCGGCCAGTTCCAAGCAATGACTATAAACAGTTTTCCGCAGAGAAGAGCACGCGCATGTTTTGACGCAGCGAATATGATTACGTGGGTGTTGTGTGGGATGTGCTGAAACAGCAGAACAGAAACTGAGAGGGCTCCCGTACGTCATTAGGATAACATGCCATCAAGATAACACGTTATTAAGGTACCCCATCTGTTGACCTCCACGGTGTCTTGTCCCACAACTCTCTCACATTATCAGTGAAGGCCGCTCTCTCTCTCTCTCTCTCTCTGTCTCTGCCTCTGTAAGATGATAGGAGTGCAACAGTCTTTGATTTAATGGGGTTTTTTGGGAAACAAACAACAAAGAAAGTAATTTTTATTTCATTTAAAATCCAAGTGTTTAATTTCACATTACGTCGTTTCTTTGAATTTGTTTACGGAGATGATGGTGATGGAGGAATTTCAGACCCAAACCGTACACTGCATAATGACTGATCAGTTAAGTTCCGTTAGTCTGAGCAGATTGCACACACACACACACACACAGATATATATATATATATATATATATATATATATATATATATATATATATATATATATAGTGTGTGTGTGTGTGTGTGTGTTTGCACAAATAGATATAGATCTATACTTGTCTTCTTGATTGTGGGCGAATCGTTCCTCAACTAAACCTCTCTTTTAAAAAAGAAAAAGAAAGAAAAAAAAAAGCAACAACTTCCTTACTCATTTGATTTATGTGCCAGTGATTATGATTTCCAGCACAGAAACGAAACATCTGAATTTCTCCTTCCCAAGCATTGCTACTGTGTTTTGTTCAGGTTTGGTTTGTGGTATTCTTCATGCGTAACTGCTTGTAAGTCAGGCATGTCGCCCCCCACAGCTGAAGTGATGGTGGTTTGGGTTGGTTTTTCTTTATTCTTTATGCATTGCTATTGCTGCTTGTCGCAAATTTGACCGCAAGCCACTCCCTTTTTCTTACTACCAAAGAGAAAGTGAACTTTCCGGTTAAGCCACGCCAAAGATGTAGATCAACCGTCATGATAAAAAATAATTACGGATTTTTTTTCTTTTCTTTCTCAAGGCAATCAAGTCTGTGATTTAAAAAAAAAAAAAAAATTACCCGGGCCATTGGTCTGCTGCTATATCTGTCTGGATCAAATTTACGAAAATGAATAGTGTTGATTAAAGGCATTGAAATTTAGTTGTTCATAGCTTTTAGTATGAAATGGGGATGTGGTGTGCTGGCCCAGGCCCAAATTCTGTATTCTGTAATGTTCAGCAAGAGCGTTACTCATGTCTTCTCTTTTTTGTGTGTGTGCATGCATGCGCCCTTTTGTCAGTTGCTGACTGTATGTGTTCAAGGATATGGGGGCGTGCACGCATGTGTATGCGTGTCTGTGTGAGAGCAAACTTCTGTTTGTGTCATGCGCTTATTTATTTATTTATTTATGTATTTGCGCACTTCACATTTTGTTATTGGCTCATCTGTATAGAAATGTTGACATTGTTGATGACATTGTTGAAGAAATATCACTCGTATGTAGTTTTCGTTCTTCTTACTGGCAGTTCCCACACTGGTTTCTCACAGTCTGCAACAGGGCTTTTACCCTCCTCAGTTTCTCCCTCGGGATTTATGCAGTTCCCACACTGGTTACTGGAATTCTGCATTTGGGCTTTCATTCCCTTCTCTACACTCACCCTCCCTCCCTTACACACACACACACGCACGCACGCACACGAGTCACAGAGAGAGTTTATTCTGAAGCAGTTTGTGTCGGAATCTCTTGACTTTATTGATTCACAACCATTTGTAAATGAAGTTTGCCTACTCACCCAAATGGAATATTATTATTAGGCGTGCGCACAAGGGGAGTTGCAGAGGAAAAACAGCTTGATGTAAGCGAAAAATCATCACGCTGGGTCCACAGCGAAGGCTTACTTTGCATCCTCGTGATAAACGATTGCTTCTTGTATTGCCTCGTGGGGAATTTACGTGGAGATTGTCTGATTTACCGATACTTATGGACAAAGTAAAATAACACGCACGCACAAGCGCGCGCGCGCGCACACACACACACACACACTTTTTTGGTTTTGTTTTTGATAATACCCACGTGCCCCTCCTCCCGGTGGAATCTGCTTGTGGTCGATTACGTGCGTGGATAAGAAAAGATGAAACTGGTGAAGCCAATCGTCATGACGAGACCAGAATTGTCCATTGGCATCGTTTCTTTTTTCTTCTTCTGGAGCAATATGAGCATAGACGAGCACGTGTACAATGTGTCATCGTCATGCTCAGAGGCGATACATTTCTTGCCCACATATTCAGGTGAAATGTAGGCCTTACATGTGACCAGACCCCCGGGACTAAAGACTCTCAACCATTTAACGCTTGGCGGGCTCTGAAAAACGTTCGCCATTCCATTTGGCTACCCTTACTTGGGTCACTCCCTTTCTGTCTCAATTTCTCTGTATCTGTCTCTCACTCTTTTCACTGTGTATCTGTCTCTCTTTCTCAACCACCAACCCTTCTATCCTTACCCCCACTCTACCCCACCCACCTTCTCCTTGCCAGTTCATTTTCTTCTTCCATTATACACATTCTTCCGATTCAAAGTGCACTTTTAGTTTCCGTGCCAGAGTCGGTGACCGAGAAAAGCCGTGGTGTGACTGTGCCACTATACATGCAGATGTAGTGAGGCATGAAGGCAGCTTACCTCGTGCCTCTTAAAACCTGGTGGAGAGCTGCGTGTATACGTAAAGGGTATCCATGTATACACCCTGATCTCTCAGTCTTGTAAATGGGAAAGGGGGACAGGACTGGGATAGCGTGCAGGGGGTACGGGGCAACAGGACAGTGGGGCGTCCACCACACCTTAGGTCAATCCTTGTCACTTGAGCGGGGGCAAAGCTGACATGACGCGGGAGAGGAGAGGTCAGCAGAACAAGTGGGCCCGTTGTGTTTGGAACGAGATTAAGCTTATCGGCTAACGTCGGACCTGGAGCGAAAATATTGACCTAGCTCGTAAGGCCTTCCGACTAGTTGTCCCATGCAAACGTCGTTCCCAAACTTTGGCGCTTGGCATGCTTGGATTACATTACCATTCCATTAGGCTGCCAGCTAATGTGAAACGGCTCTGTGCACGGGTGGAATGACGAAGGCTTTCCGAGCAGCACGGAGGACGAAGCCCTAGAGCCGGTGCCTTGAAGAGGATGGCATCCACTCACAGGGGATTAGTGCCTCTCGGCCTTCACTACACCGTCGTTGGTGGCGTGAGGTTAAACATGGCCTCGGGCTCCCTGGGCTTGTCCGGCTTCCCCGGAGGACGGTGGATGGTGGGGGTCTGGGGGGACACTATACTTCTCTGCCCCCTCGTGCACACTTGAGAGTTTGTGGACACTTGAAGACAGTGATTGAGATGTCTGTGGACAGCGGAAAGTGTAGGGGTGGGCGAGGCCATTGAAAGGTGACCATGGGGGTCGCCCGTGGACACTTTTCTGTTGTGGTCCGACTGTTATCTCTGTCCTTTAAAGGATTTGCAACAGTGAGTAAGGTCCACACCTGTGTGAATAACACACGGAGAGCGCCAACTGGAAGATTTAAAATCGACACCAGATGAGAAACGTGCGGAAAAGAAATGTGTTTGCGAACAGTGTGACTAGAATTTCTTTTGACGTCGTCTTTTCCAGTTCGTGGACACTCCAATGAGTGTCGGCAGGAAAGTCAGTCCAAACAAACTTGGGCTTTGTTGGTGCTGCTATTCCAGAATTCGTCCCTGCTGACGTACAAGATACAGAAACAAATTGAACTTGGATTTGCCTTGAAAGCAACAGTCCCGCCACATTTGATGAGACGCCACTTGTATCTGGGTTATCACTGGAGTTTACAAGAGTTAGCCGATTACTGTGCTTCCCATACACAGTGCGCGAGGCGAACTGAGAGGGCCGGACAGAGGAGCGGGGTGCTTCCTGCTGATAACCGTGTTTGTTTAAAGGAGGTGGATGCGGGGGCTGTGGGAGGCATTGAAAGCATCCTGATGGTCCACCCACTCGTCGCCCGTGTCCCTTGAAACGGAGGGCTGAGATTTTGGACGTGTGACGAAAGGTGTGTGACGTCACTGAGAAAGCAAACAAGCACAGAAAAAGCGTCATTATTGTTGGCGCTGGCTGTGAGCACTGTCACACAGATGAATCATGGTTTATGCTGCCGTTCAGTGTTGCTGTGCACTTCTGCTGAATATTGTTTGAGGAGGCATGGGGATGTGGGTAGAGGTTGGGGGGAACGGGATTTTTGGTGGGATTGCATGACAAATAGTATAGGTCCGTTTTAGATAAATATGTATTGATAATTTCAGAATATATTGCAGACGCAGAAAACTCTCTCTGAACAGTTACTTTACAAACGTTATTTATTGTATTACTAAACTGAGTCAACATCACTGGACAAAGTATGATGTTTTGTCTACAGTGATTTTTTCCCATCAGTCTTTTTTTTTGACACCCTTTCATCTAATGACCAATAAACTATCCAGCTGGCCATCTCTTTACCTAGCTCAAATGTGCCCTTGCCCCTACACTCACACTCTTCACACCTGCATCAAAGGAACACACACACACACACACACGTCTAAAAACACTTATAGTGAATAGACGTTAAACTGAAGATAACACACACACACACACACACACACACACACAAGTATGTGGTTCCTGATAGTGAGGTTACCAGTATGACCATGTCCAAACACAAAATAAAAGCTGTTCTAAGTTGGAGTTCCCAGAGAAGCCAGTTATTTTCAGACATGCAAAATAGAAAGGGTTCAAGCACCAACACAGTCATGACTTGATCATTTCAGACGGTTGTTAAAGCTGAAAATGTATTTTGGTGGAAACCTTGAGCTGGCAAATAATGGTGAAATAATTTCACTGTGACAGAGGAAACATCAAACTGGAGCATAGATCAGGAGGAAATAATCGACAGGGCTTGAAGAAAATGTGAGAGAACATTTGTTTATTTATTGTTTCTCCCATATTGTGGTGCACAAGAAAGATGAAAAATCAGCCCACATTCAAATGAGGTAAGGTGAGAAAGTCGGATGATCAGAACTCTTATCTTTCACCTCCTGTCCTTGAACAAATATTGATGCATTCCTGTCTTATGAATGGCAGAAAAGATGGGTGTTATACAAAATCTGTTGTCTGCTTGGATGATTTATTTCATAATAGATATATACAAGGTACAGATTTATCACTTGGTCTCTTCTGGCTGCCTGCCTGTCTTGTTGAATAATACCCCATTGATCATTCCCCTCCCCCTCTTCCCCATCTCCCCTGTTCCTGCTGTTACATGCATTTAATCAGCACAATATGCAATATATTTTCCCCACCCACACGCTCACATATTTTAAAAAAACTTATTGATCGAGAAGACACAAAGTAATTGGCAACTGCCAGGGAAAGTAGGTGAAATATCAGCAAATAAAAACATCAGACTAATTGTTTACCTTTGTCATGCAAGTAAAACAGATATGGGTGTAACTTTCATTTGCACATGTGGATTGCTCTGTGTCTTGTTTGGTTTGCAGACAGACAAATAGTCTAATATAACATCCCCATGTCACCGGTTTGTGTCCTTTTTGAGGGGAAAAGAGGATTCAGTGTTTAGGCAGTGTGTTTTGCTTTTAGAACGCGGCTGTGGGTTGGGGTGATTGGGGTTACGTCTTTTGTCGATAGGGTTTTGGTTGGAGAACAAATCTCCATTTCAGGCATTCCTCAAGGAAACAAAGAAAGAATTTACAAAATTAAAAATCTCTTAGACATAGAACAAAGATTTTTTTTCCTTTTTTTTTCTTCCTTCCTCATGAAACTACTAAAAGCAGAAGACCATCTGCAAAATTTTTTCAACTGATTAATTTCTGAGATTGTATTGTATTGTATTGTATTGTATTTTTCTTTTTTGTTACAACAGATTTCTCTGTGTGAAATTTGGGCTGCTCTCCCCAGGGAGAGCGCGTTGCTACACTGAGAGCGCCAGCCATTTTAAAAAATATTTTTTCCTGTGTGCAGTTTTGTTTGTTTTTCCTGTCGAAGTGGATTTTTCTACAGAATTTTGCCAGGAACAACCCTTTGTTGTCCTGGGTTCTTTTACGTGCGTTTAGTGCATGCTGCACACGGAACCTCGGTTTATCGATTCTTCCGAATGACTAGAGTCTAGACCACCACTCAAGGTCTGGTGGAAGGGGAGAAAATATTGGCAGCTGAGCCGTGTTTCAAACCGGTGCGGCTCAGATTCTCTCGCTTCCTAGATGTATGCGGAACTATTGCAACACATAGATAAAGAGAGAGACTAGAGAGTTGTCCTGTGCTGTTTGTAATGATGTGAAGTAGTGTTTTGAAAAACTGGACTGAGAACTGCCAAGGAGAAAGAAGAGAAAAAAGAAAAGTTCTCGCTAGATCTCAGGACATTAACTTTCTGCGGCAGCACTCATTTGTGGGTGAACATGGGCATTTTCCATATTGGAATGGAAGTCTTGTGCTGGAATAACAAAACCCACTGGGGAATAAGAATAAAAACAACAATGTTGGTGAGTGACACTGAACAGAAAATCTATGAGCTGAATCTTTTGTGTTCAGAATGTAAAGGCTCAGCTTTTGCTTTTGGTAGAGAGGGTCATTTCACGCTGTGTCAAGCAGGCATTAGTGGTGACACCCATTGCCTATCCTACTATTGTTGTAGAGTGCTGTCAAGACGTTTGTCAGGTAAAACTGACTAACCAACCAGTAAAATTTAGCATATAGAACTGTTTGTGTGTTCGTCTACAGTGTGAATCATCATTATTATGTTAGAAGTGTCAACATCTTGCCTTATTACATGGACGTTGTAATTTTCTGCAGTTCAGCAGCAAGAGAACTTTATTTGATAGATACCATTGTAATTTTCTGTTGCTAAGCTGCAAGAGAACTTTATTTCATTGATATCTGTATGATTTTCTGCAGTTAAGCAGCAAGAGCACTTAATTTCATAGATCTATATCAATGTAATTTTCTGCAACTCAAAAGCTAGAGAATGTGAATGAAAATAGAATTGACTTAAAACATTGAATGCAGTGACACATCTTAGTTTCATTGTTAATGATGCTTTTTTTTTAATGAATAACTAATCACACAGAATGTCTAGACATACATTTCTGTGTAAAGTCCCCTTCTTTCTGTCTTTGTCTCTGTCTCACTCCTCAAACTCAAGCAACCACACACATGTACAGAAAAACAACAACAAACAACAGGATAGATCTAGGTAATGTTAAAGAAGTTCAACACCATCCCTATCCCTTCTCAAACACATTATAGGCAGGGCTGGAGTGAGGGAACTAATCAGATTAGTGAAGAAAAGCAAATGAGCTGAACGGTTTAACTTTTTGCTGTAACAGATCTCATTCATTGAAAAGTTTGCATTGTCCAAGGAGTGCTAGTAGGTCTAATTTCCAACAACTTTTGCCAGTGACAACTTGCCTGTAGCTAGCTGGCTTCAGGGCAAATGCCACTTTGGTCTTTAGGCCTCATTTCAACAAGCCAGGTAGTGGCAGCATCCTCTTTAGCTTAGAGCATTAATGCCAGTCTTCAGGTCTACTACACTGACACTGACAGCCCTGCTAGTGCAGCCATTACATTGTGGTTTGTTTTGTTTTTTTTCTTTCTGGAATCTTCCCATGATTGTCATTCACTTTTGCTTTCCTGTATGTAATCCTAAGGGAGGGTAGTGATCTGGTTGGCATACCTACTTGCATGCACATGCACACATTCACACACGTGTATGCACCTGTCTTTGTTGATTGTGGTAATACTAATATAAATATAATTACTGACATGTAGCAGCATCTTCGCTTAGATTGATTTCAGTTCAAAGTTAAGTGAAACAGGGCTAAACCTACCCAGAAATAAATGTTAAGACTTCTGAAATGAAATCTGCACTAAAATTGCAAAATTGGGAAAGGTTTGGTACATGGGGTTTGGTGCACATTTTGTCTTTATTTTTGTTAAAGATCAGGATGGCCTTGCCCTTCATAACATGACCATGGCATTTTCTCAAGACAGTGATAATGAAGTCGGCATTTTAAAATCCCTGTCCTTAACCCTCTCTGATTTTAACTGGTTTTGTGAGAATGTATGTTCTGATACCTGGCCTTCTGATGAGGATGAGTAATACAGAAGCCTCAAGGATATACCCCCTTTGTGTGTGTGTGTGTGTGTGAAGAAATCTGTAACTTTGTATGCTTTTATATGAAATTCAGGAGAGCACTTGTTAGGTGCACCGTCATGACACATCTGATTTATTTGCATATGTGTGAATATGACTGTTTGAAAATGAGTTGCCAGGGCAGCTCTTGTTACCATGAGCTTTTGCATAAATGTGTAGTAGACTAAGGACATTAAATACAGAACACCCCGTTTCATCACATTTGATTTAAAAGACAAGTGCACCTGACACCCACAAAGTCTAAGGAAGGATGAAGGAAATCTGGGCCACATGTGTATTTGACACATATTGTTATATATGTGTGAAGTATTCTATCATTCTGTACAACTGTGTGTGTGTGTGTGTGTGTGTGTGTGTGTGCGAGAACATGCGTGTGTTTGTGCACGTGTGTGTGTGTGTGTGTGTGCGTGTGCGTGCGAGAACATGCGTGTGTGTTTGTGCACGCGTGTGCGTGTGTGTGTGTGTATGCGCACGCATGTTCATGCATGTGAATGCTGTACAGACTACAGTGTTCAAAACAAGTTGATAATGACTTGGGTGGAGTTAAAAGAAAAAAACAAACCCAAAACAAAACAAAAAAATTATCGAGTGCAGAAGGTAGTGTGAAAAAAGATGAACTGCACACCTGTCACACAGGAAGAGTATATTTATTGAACTGCTTCACATACTGCTTTGGACTCCTCTTCCTTAGAGCTGTTGGGCTTACCTCCCATCTAACCCTTTCTGCTGCCCTTAATTTTTATTTTATTTTATTTCATTACCAATCTCCCGTCCTGGTCCTATCTGCAGCATTGCTATAAACTTATGAGGTCTCCACATCTGCTGTGGAAGTATGCTTTGGCATACATCTGCTTCAACATAAATTTGAAAAGAGATAATATATTAACACACATGGATTCATGTACATACAGTCACCTGTTCCTATGCTCCGCTGCACGAACAAACAGAACTAAGACCCATGCAGTTGCATAATTAGGTGCATTCCTCCTTACACTGATATGTTTATTACTTTGACAAAATTTTATCTGTTAAAAGTTTGTCATCACATATATCCAACAGCATAATTTGTTGGTCATTGACTCAGAGACAACAAATTATGCTGTCTGGATTGCATGTTGATGTGTATGAATGTCTCTGACTTATAGCATGATTTCACACTGTGAGGGGTGGCATGGATTATCTGAATTGTAGCATTTTGTTAATGCAATATTTCTTGCTGTTTCTGATCAAGTTCTGTTGAATATTGTTTCAATTTACATTAGTTTTCTTTAAGCTGGTGTGTATTCAAAGATGAGTGGGGGACAGGGGTTTGGAAATGAATGAAGCCCCGAAGAGAAGTTTTGAAAGTGAGATTGAAAATTGCCAATAGTCCGAGACATTCAGGAAAATCACAAGCTGTTTCCAGGATCATTTAGACTTCCCTCCATCAAATACTACCAAGCAACTGATGATAGAAAGGTATCAATGGCCTAATTGTTTTCATCAAAATTTAAATTAGACAATAAATGATGGGTGATTTGAAGTGTCAGCTGAAAACTTTTCACAAAGATGAAAAAAACCAAACATCTTGAACTGTCACAAAGATGAAAAAACCAAACATCTTGAAGTTGAACTGACTGGCAAAGCTTGATTCCCACGTGACAGTGGTGAATACTCAGGAAAATTAACTTCAAAATTGTGTGCTGGCGTGTGTGTGTGTGTGTGTGTGTGTGTGTGTGTGTGTGTGTGTACTGCAAGTGTGTAGTTTTAAATACCCCAGTGATAGTAACTTCCAGTCTGCAAACAGGTTAACATCACAGCTTGACCCTAAAGGCAAGTAATTAATAAGTTATAAATCTTGATCGTTACTTCAAAATTGCTCCTTCAGTGCTCTGCGACTGTTGAACACTCATGTATGAGTTCCACTCCTTTAAATTTCTGGTCTCTAAAAGGAGTAATGAATTGGTGTATATATATTTAGACATTTTGTCTTCTGTTCATCCTCCATTTATCCTTTACTCATTCCAGTCTGTATAGCCTTTTGTATGAACTGAAGAATGAGAAGCGTTCACTTAGCCTGACTCTGCAGCAGCATAGTCTTTAGTTAGTAGTTATGAGTAGTAAGTGGTGTCCTGTGTTGAGTAGAACACACACAAATTACTTCTTAAACTTGTAAGCATTCACAATGCCATTAGCCATTCTTAACCTTGCACAGCTGCAGATACTGTGTAAAGTTACAATTTAATGTTATATATATATATATATATATATATATATATATATGTGTGTGTGTGTGTGTGTGTGTGTGTGTGTGTGTGTTATTAACAAGGATTGATTTATTTCTTCTGTTTCAGCGGAGAGGTGGTATTTCTTATGACAGAGCGGACAAGAATGCAATTTATGTTCGAGCCCTGGGTACGTTTACTGTTGTGTCTCCATATTTCTCTTTAGATATGAGTACTTATTTGTTTTTTGGTCTTTAAAACATACAGACAGACTGACAGATGAGATAGACTGATAGATGAATCTATATATAGATAGATAAAATACTATAGAGATTTTGACTGAAATATTTCAGTAACCCCTCCTTCCCCAGGATTTAGTTATACTTATAGTTTATAGAGAGGAGAGAGATTATTAATGTCTGGATCGGGAACAGAATTATGATAAGTTAGAGGCACATGAAAGAGAAAAGGGTGGATGGCACTACTGTGAATGTGTGTGCGAGAGAGAAAGAGAGAGAGAAAGAGGAGTTGATGCCATTGAAGCCATCATTTCTATTTCACTGTAATGTTCTTGATGTGAAGAAAACAATAATTTTTATTGTAATAAACTTTATTTTTCTGATGTAGAACAAAAACAAGCTTCCACAGTTTCTTTATGATAGGTGTATGTCAGCTTTATGTCAACAGTGTTACTGACTGAATATTTAGAGCTACTCTCTCTTTGCTGTTCAAGATGAACTGTTCATTCTTTTTTTTTTTTATCCAAACAAAATAGATAATAACATGCTGTCCTTGGATCAATGTTAGTGCTCTTGTCAGCATTTCAGTGTGCATTTCTGGTGAGTGATGTGCTTAAAATCTAAACACCACAAATCTGCACTTTATTCTCTGGTGCATGCAGGAATTGATATATAAATCTATACACAAATCATTTGTTTTTGAGGGCTTAGATATATTGGTACTACATGGGCAGAGTGGTTTCTTATATAATATATAAGTGTTAAAACGCTGTTCCTAATAAAATGAGGAAATAGGCTGTCACTAGTTTTGAGCATTGTTTAGTGGATATGCACAGATATGTGGGATCTTGAATCCTGGGGAGATTTATGATATTTTAACTGTGAATCGGACAAGAAAGGAAGTTTTGAATTATGCACTGACTGGTGTGAGAACAGATTGTTTTCACAGTATTTGTGATACACCAAATGAAAACAGGTCATTATTAACTATTATTACCTGAGAACATTTTTTTTCAGAATGTGTATTTGAGATGAGAATAGAGAATGGGTATGTCATCTGGAATGAGGGTTGGTGTGATGGTGTGTGAGATTAATGGAATGAGATGAATTGCTGATGACCATTGGGTTAAGTTTGACAGAGCTTGTGTCTGGTTTGTATCACCTGTGTGAATTATTTTCATCACATAATGAAGTTGTTTTAATGTGTTAAATGTTTTGGAAGTTTTGGGATGTGTAGTGAGTGGAAGGTAAGGGTTTTGCTCTGTTACGCACTTACTGTCATCCTCATGCTCCAGTGTCGTGTACATGTTTGCATTGTCACAAAGGAGTGTGTGTGTATTTGCTCATGTTGAATGTGTAGTTGTGTGTGCATTGTCCTTGGGCATTGGGGTAGGATCAGGTGTGATGTGCAGGTTTTATGTGTGTTTGCATCAGGATCATTTATTGGGAAGAGAGGAGGGGATGGGGGGGGATATGTGTGTGTGTGTGTGAGAGAGAGAGAGACATGGTGATTGTGCATCTGTATATCAATTTATCCTTGAAAACCTCTTTCTGTTTTTACAGGTGACGGTAGGATGAGGGGAAAGGCAGATCTTGGTGGAGATCGTAAAGTGTTAGAATGGGAACGCAAGTTGTTAGACCGTAAGTGGAACATTTGTGCCCCCATCCTCACCTCCTCTCCCTGATCAAGAGATAACAGATTGCTTGTGAATGTCCATAATCATGTATTATATAACTTATAACATGTCTGTGGTTCTGTTTTCCTTTTCTTTCTTTCTTTTTGTGTCTTTTTAATGTAAAAGGTGATGAGCCTTTCTCAATGAATTTTCCCTCTTTCCCTCTGTGTCCCACTCACCTGCTTTCCATTCCTATCTACATTTAGACTTGGTTAGTGTTTCATTGTTTGTGATGTACAAAACTCTCTGTTCGTGTGAGAGAAATAATGTTATTTGAATAGTGCATACATACTTGACACTAAGAAGTTGAATATTTTACTATCACCAGGATTAAAAAAAAAAAAAAAATCAGTAAGTATGTAATTTTCATTGTGAAGAATAAACTTTTTTGGTTAAATCAGTCTGACTGTTTGCCTCTCTGTCTGTCTGTCTCGCTCTGTCTCTCTCTTGCTCAGTCATTTCTCACTTCCCCAGCTCTTGTCTTTCTCTCTCCCTTCAGTCTGCCTCAGCTCCTTCCCAATCCCCATCTTTCTTCGCCCTCCTTCCTGTCTCTCTGAGTGTGTTGCTGTCTTCCATCTTCCAGAAGAACTTATTTGTTTGCTCCATTTTTTCTGTTCAGTGAATGTTTTTATTGTTGGTGGGTCTGACTGACTGTACACAGAGCTCACTGGGCCAGATCACAAGCTGCGGTTCCGTTCCCGGTTCCTCAGCATGCACAGAGTACACAGGCGACGGAAACCACGCACAAAGTTGACAAGAGAAAACAGAACGAGTGTCGATGACAACTATTTTGTCCCTTCAGAGGTAAGCTCCTTTTTTTTTTTTTTTTTTTTTTTATTATTATACATTCAGTACAGTTTTGATGTTCATATGTGACTTGGTTAGTTATGGATTCCACCCCGTGGGTATGCTTAGGGCTCTTTCAGTTTCAGTTCTCATGTGGAGAGCAGTGATAGCACCTGTTAAAGGTTGGCACAGCCCCAAAACTTTTGCTTACCACTTGCAACACCAGTCTTCCACACACACCAATCTTTCACACCCATGTCAACAAGAGAATTGTCCCTAATAGGTATTTTAGAAAAATCCACACTGATACTTATGTACTAAGCAGACACATCGGTTGTTAAAAATCCACTGTGATTTCTAGCCTGTAATGGCTATTATTGGGAGGGTGTGAATACTTGTCTCCAGATAGTATTGATTGCTGCCACTTGTTTCTCTCTCTCTCTCACTTTTGTTGTTGTGTCTTCAAATTCTCTATGATTTTTGTCTTGTCTTTGTAAATCTTGTGCATTCAAGGCACAGATGGGGTCATTTGATGGGTGTAATTGAGCTTTTTGTTTTCCATGATTGTGTTGTACAGTTTTCTTTTGACAGCTTTTCTGATATGTTTTCACTTGGTCAAGTTGTGCTCTTTTGTGCAGGTTCTTCTCTCTACAGTGGGTAGCTGGGACTTTAATGTTTTTCTCCTCGACTCATTGACAGGAGGTAACTCAACTTTGTCTGTGGGTGTGTGTTCCTCAAACTGCGTGTTGAATGAACTTTATATATATATATATTTTTTTTTTTAAATATATATATATTTTTTTTTAATAGAATTGTGGAAGTATCTCATAAAAAAAAAAAATTATTAATGGGTCAGAATGTAAGATGAATGTAACTTTCATAGTAAAACCATTTCTTTATGTGTTCTGCTTAACAAGTTGTACTATGATTTTTCTTTTTTTTTCCATTGTGCTTTATTGTATTGACACTGTCATGAAAAAAAAGGAGCCCTGGATGCACACTGTCCTTGTTTCAGACATTGGTTAACCCGTTAAGTGCCAGAGAATTTTGGGAATAAAAGCTGCTTTCCCTTTGCCAGGGTATTTTGATGATTCAGGGTGATAGATTGAAAAAATAAAATAACATAATCCTAAAATAACTATTGGAGATGTGGAAAGAAAATTGAGGATTCTGAATTTGGGCTTGTTTCATAATTATTTTAAACGTAAATAACAATGCAGGCATTTCAAGGTGAAGATAATTTTTGTGCAACAAAAAAGACTTATTTCCACAACCACAGAATGACATCCAGCTGGAAATAACATGTTTGTAGGCAGTTTATACGAACAAATGAAAATAAAACAGGTTATAAGTCTGTTATAATAATCACAACTCTTGCCGACATGTAAATGAATGGAAACTGACAAATGTGGGTTCAATCAACATAAAACATAATCAGATAGTCAGAAAATGCAGAGTCAAGCTTTGTGACACTAAAGAATGTTCCCCTTCAGAGGAAACATTTTGATGACACTCAGTCTATGCTGCACATGGGCTGACAAATATTGTCTGATTTGCATGCCGATTGCTTCCTCTGTGAACAAGTCTGTCCCTCTAATCAGTGACAAAAAGCATGAAAAACTAAAAGTATGTGTTTCTGTCTTTTGCATTTTTAAAGTTGGGTTTTGCGACAATCATGGATTGTTAACTGTTGTCTAATCTGTGACATATCAGTGAACACAACAGGTCGCTGGTGTCACTCAGTCCAGGGCTACACCCTTTCCCTACCCTCTGACTACCATACAACATCTCGTCTTACACCACTCCTCTCCATCTCCCCTACCTCCCCTCCTGCTTTAAGAACACGTACACTGCCCTCACTGACAGTCGGTCAAAAAAGCTGTGTGCTTCGATAAAGTGGCTAAATATCGTCAAATGTTGGCACTGTCAGTTTTGTCACTTTCTTGTCATCATCTTCAAGTTATAACGATTCATCAGACCAGAAAGATCCATCTCCATTGTTATACTTATCTAGAATCCTTTGAATAGCCTGCAAAAAGTTGTATTGGTCTACTGACTGGGACCACTATATCTGTTTAACGAAGATTCCATTGCCACTTTTGCAAATGAGGCAAACCCCCTTTCCACATTTCTTCATGTGCCCAGTTTGTAAATCATCAAGAAGAAAGTGGAAATCTACCTAATGTATGCTCAATAAGATACATCAGACACATCAGGCAAACCATTCAAAGTTTGTTTATGTTCTTTGAACTAAATGCTGATGAGAGAAGAATCAGAATTGATGCAGGATGTCAGTATGGATGTCCTATCGAGATGATGGCAACAGTTTGTGCAGGACATCAGCTGACATCTTATGGGCACCGAATGTCTTAAGATGTGCAATGTACACTGAATGAATGATTCAATAGGTATAGGTGCAACAAAATAAAACACAAATAAAACAAATTCAAATTGTGATAAATAGATACTTTTGTTATATAATTTATATTTTACTGTTAATGTAATGAATATATTTTGTGTTATGCCAGAGATATATACTATAATCTCTCATAAGTTTTCAGAATTGATTTATGTACACCCATGCATTGATTATTGTTTCAGGTCGCTCTTTGCTTTATTTGGCATATCGAATCTTCAGGGAATACAACTTTATCCAGCGCTTCCGATTAGATATCATCAGACTGCTGCGCTTTTTCTGTGAGTTTCGGGCTGAAAAAAGCTGAGGAAGACCAAATGTTTCATTTTTTCATTTGTTGATTTGATTTTGTTGGCTTATGTGTATAAACAAAATAGGTTAATGTTATAACCCTCATTCGGTTGTCCATGTATCTGTGTGTGTATGTATGTATGTTTGTGTGACCATGGTAGAATTCTTCAAACATTCTTTCCACACATACCAATTACAGGGGTGCAATTCTTCCAGATTAAACAGTTTTCCAGATCATTGGTGTTTCATCTTGTTTGGCCTTTTCTTAGGCTGTTCCTAGTTCCTTGCTGGATTAGCATTTTGTTAATTATGTGGTGGTTTTAAGACAGTGTGATATTCTGTTTCTTGTCTGCAGTTAAAAGTAAAAGAAATTCTGGACAGACCATACTAAAAATGACATGAACGAGTTGCAAGTTAGTGTGTGTGTGCAGCATTCCAGTATTTTAAAAGGGGTACTGAATTAACTAGAATTTTGCAAAACATGCTGAACATTTAAGTCAACTACAGCTTCTTTGTGTGCCGTTTTGCCTGAAAAGTTTATCTCTGTGGGAATCATTCATGCAGCATGTGATTGCTATTTCAGTTATGAAGTATATGGAATAGGTTAAGAGTTTGACAAGATAACAAGCATAAAACTATGAGTTATTCCAATATTAGTGAAATGCCGATCTCATGTGCTTAGACAGCTGAGCACACAACCAGCATGTTTCAGTTGATCCACACACCAGAATTTTTTTTGTTTTAACGGCTGTCAAAAAATATGATTTGGTGACAGCCAGCAAAAAATATAGTTTGGATCAATTTATGCAGTTTACACGTTATCCAGTTGCATTTATTCAGTTGTCAGTATCATTATGGAAGAAAACAATCCTCCAGAATTGAAGATTTATGGAAATCAATTGTTTGTGTGGAGTGTTGCACTAGCGTTTATGTTTTTGATGGAATTAATCTAAACTGGAAAGTCATTATGAAGACAGGGACAATTTTAAACTATGTTAGATCCATGTTACATAAAACATTGAAATGCTGATTGACATGGGCTCCTTTATAGAATTGTGCTGTGACCAGTGCACAACTTCTGGTTTGACAAACATTTATTTCAGATGGTGAGCAAAAAAAAAAAAAAAAAAAAAAAGATATGAGTAGAGATATGTAAGCACTGGTAACACACTACCCCTGCCCCCTCACCTCCTGCATTTATGGTTTCATTCTGGTATTTAAATGAGTAGGAATTATTTGTTAGCATTGAATACTTTGCCTCTTGTTTGCCTGTGATACAGGGTTAACGTGATGTTAATTATTTCCTCTGTGTATGTTTGTGTGCATGTATTTATCTCCTGCCTGATGTGTAGTATATTTATATTTATTTTTTCTATCCCAGGACAACCTGATAAGTACTAAAGTAGTAGGCTTGCTGGTGTATTAGTCCCCCTTTGTGTGTGCATGCACATGCAGAAGACCAAACACACACTTTAAATGCCAGGGGTCAGACTTCCTGAGGGACTGTTGCACAGGAAAGGAAGTATGTGGGGTCTGCTGTTAGGCAGAACATGGAGGCATGCTAGTGACCACCCAGCTGTGCAAACTTTAAGCACCTTTCATCTGTGAAGGATTTGTCCATGTGGTAACTTGAAAAGGAGGTTAAAAAAATGAAGATGGAGAGGAAAGTCCCCACTCCGCCCAAATGCTACCGCGCCCCCCCCCACCCCTCCTTGTAATATACTCGTATGTGTATATATATATATATATTAAATGCCTTGAAAATTATGGAAGCCAGTTGATTAACTGCTTGAATATATTTTGCTTTTGTAACAGAAAAACAGTGGGCTTTACAGCTCACAAGATAATGCATTTACTTTTGGCTCATGTGTGTTTACACACAGTATGTCTGTGTTATGGCCTTGTGTTTTGGGTTGTCAGTTGTGTGGTGACAGAAAACAACAGCTGCTCATTCTTTGATAAGATTACTGGTTCTTTATTGTTGATGGGTGATTTTAATGATAGTTTTCCTCTTTGAGGTAGTGACAGTTCTTTGTCTGGGAGTATCCTCAAGGAAGATGGTTTACTTACCTGAAACATAGAAACACCTGTTTATGTTCCTTTGGCTTATGTTTTCATATTTTGATGATCGGTGTATGAGGGGGGAGAGAGAGAGAGTGAGAGCGAGAAAAGTAACAAGAAGGGATGTATGGTCAAAGTGTTAACATTCTGTGCAGCTGTTATGTGTGGGATGTTTCAGCCAGTGTAGAAGATAGCTACCATGACAGCAATCCCTATCACAACATTATCCATGCCAGTGATGTCACACAAGCGATGTACTGCTACCTCCAGGAAAAAAAGGTCAGCTTGGCTTTATTATATCTCAGTTCTTTGGGCATTCAAACTTGCTTGCTTACATAGAAACTTGTGTTATGCATACAAACACATGCTCATTTACATATAAAATACTTATTTCTTCTCGTTCATTACCACACACAAGCTCCCACACACTGTGACTGTCATTTGGTACCTGTCCTCCCTTTGAACACTTTGTTTCCACCAACATACATGTATATATATCTATGCATGCACAAATTTCTCTTAATGATAATGGAGACATTACAACATAATTAGGAACACCCACAGAAGTTGATGACTGGCTCCACTGTATAACTTTAATACCCACCATGTTCTTTGCATATCCACAAGACAGCACCATCATCATCCTTAGACATAAATATTGATGGAGGGTTTATAACATACATTTTGTGGACAGGTGTTTTAATGAGTGACACGCACAATTGCCTACACACAGCACATCCACAGTGATACAACTTACCAAGAGAGGAAGATGTAGCCCTAAGCATGAATGATAATACAGGCATTAAATTCATGATAATTGTGTCACAGCTTCAGCAGTCCGTGACGCCATTTGAAGCCATGATTGCCATCCTTTCTGCCATGGCCCATGACCTGGATCACCCTGGAGTGAACCAGTCCTTCCTGGTGGCCACTGCCAACCATTTAGCTACACTGTACCAGGTGAACCTTCATCTGAGTTATTTGTTTCACATTGTGCTTGAAGCTGTATGTGTATGTCTTTATTAATTTTATTTTTAAAATGATTAAAATGTCCTGATGGTTTTTAATATTTAACATGTCATGTTTTAACCGTTTCTTTTATTTTGAGACACATGTATTGTGGTAGATGTTATTTCTTTGCACACATCTAAGCATGAGCTTGTGTATTCATGTGTGCTTATACAACTTTTTTTTTTTTTTCCAATTTGCAGAATACCTCAGTCCTGGAAATGCACCACTGGCGCTATGGAGTTGGGTTGATGCAGGAATGTGGTGTCTTCTCACACTTCACAAACACACAGTGGTCAGTGTCAGCTTACCTATTTGGATATTTTCTGCCTCCATCCCAACCTCATCTCAAATTAAACCTTCTGTGCATTTACTTGTGCTGGTTGGGTGAGAGAGAAGAGAAATGCATATACACTTGTCCCCTCTTTATGTCAACCTAAAATATTTGTCAGTTTCTGGATTGCAGTTAGAAAGGTTTGGACTTAGCCCAATTCTGTAAATGCACTAAGTTTTCGTTCCTGTTTTGAGTATTGACATCTTAGCAATATTTGTGAGTCTTCTTTGTGTTGATTTACACAATTATATGTTTCAGGGCCTCGGCCATTTGGCAGTTTCGCTCCTTGATATTGGCTACTGACATCACAAGGCAGCAGGAATTTCTGATCAAGTTCAGGGTTAGTGGCCATCAGGCTATTGATTTCTCTTTTGATATTTATTGCCATTGAAGATACACAGATCGACACACAAACACTCATTTTACCACTGCTCACATACATATACAGACACGTGCACACATACACACACACCACCCACACACACCACCCACACACTTATATGGTGTACACACACACGTAGGCACGCACACGCTCGCACACACGCATGCACGCACACACGCTTGCACACGCACACACACACACGCACATGTGCACACATGCGCATGCAACACACATTCCTTCAAGTACTTACTTTTGTCAATCGCTCCAGCTCTGCAAGAAGTGTTGCTTATGGACAGTTGAGCGTACCACTTGCATATTTTTCTTTACAGTAAAATACAGAATTGTATCATTGTTTTCATAACAAAAACAATGTGATTTGTCTTTTATTTGAATAAAATTGTAATTGACTGTTTTGTTGAGCCCGCATAGTATTTTCAGGCTTCCGTCTGCACAGAAAATGTTTTTCAGGCTTCGGTCTGGGCAGAAAAAAAAAATTCAGGCTAATTTCAGGCTTTGATCTGGGCAGAACATTTTTTCAGGCTTGAGTAGGTCTCTCTGCTTGCACCCCTGTATATGCATGTCAAAGAATCCCCTTTTGCCATTCATACATGCATATCAAAGGATCACTTATCAACCAGATTCACTTTTTTTTTTCTCTCATTGCAGTTTATATCCATAAACATGCATATGGTTTTTTCTTGCAGATTGTGCAACTGGGTCAGTTTATCTTTTTGCATGGCTATTGAATACTTTGAAACTTTTGTTAGGCATACATACAATTTGTGAATAGGTCTTTTGTAAAATGAATGAAATAATTTCCTTGTGTGTGCAGCGAATGATAGATGAAAAGGAGTTTGACTACGAGTTCAACCTGACTTCTCGCCACTTTGTATTGCAGGTATTCTACATCCGTCTCTTTCTTCTCCATGATAATACAATTGCCACTGCCATTTTCTTTTATCAGCACATGTGATTTTAAATATACCTTCACTGCATTTTGAAAATGCCTATCAGCACACTTGCCCACAAAAATGAGCCTGTGTTTGGAAAAAAACAGGATTTTAGAAATGGCTCCAAAAATCTTTCTAACAATGCAGCTGTTCAGTTTTGTCATGTGTGATGATGTACAGTATTTATTTCATGCATCGAATCATTTACTCAGCTGCCAATACAGTGAGCACACACTGCCAATACAGTGCCAATACACAGTTCGCGCACTGAAAAAGATTCCGTGGCAAGGAGAGTGTTGTCCTTTGGCAAAATTATGTAAGAAGAAATCCACTCTGACAGATTCACAAATATTTAAGCATGCACTCAAGGCCTGACAAGCCCGTTGGGTTATGCTGCTGGTCAGACATCTGCCTTGCAGATGTGGTGCAGTATATGGATTTGTCCAAATGCAGTGACGCCTTCTTGAGAAACTGAAACTTAATCATGTAAGTAATTGCTTGCTGCATGTTTTTTTTTAAGTACACTCATGCATCATAGAGTTTGAAGTTAGTACATTTGTGTGTGTAGACATTCCTGTGCATTTGTATTTACACTGAACATGCATTTCTGTGTATGTGTGTGGCCATGTTTGCAAAAGTGAGTGCTGTTGTGGTGTATTTGTTGGTGCCTGGAGACAGACTAGAAGAGGTCATCCTGGAAAACATGTACTGAATACCATCTTTACATTCATTGTCAGTCTTCATATAGATTTATTCGATGCAGCAGTTCAGTGCTCACTCAGCATGCTTGTGTTTTAACAGATAGCCCTGAAGTGCGCAGATATTTGCAACCCATGTCGCAACTGGTATCTCAGTGAGAGATGGAGCAGGCAAGTCTGTGAGGAGTTTTTCCGTCAAGGTATGTCTGACAGTTGTTCATCGTTCATGTACGTCATTGAGTAGGAAATTGAAGCAGCTTGGTTTTAGTGTGTGTGACAGACAAGAACACCTTGTCAGCTTCAGATAATTTCTCATGTTCACAGCGTGTGCTGTGTGTTCTACTGAAATGACTAGATGTATTTAACAGTCTTGAAGCTGTGTTGTGGGTGGTCTCTTTTTGGACAGTGTATTTTGATAGTACATATTGACTGCTAGGATTGATGTACCACTGTCAAGAGCTGGTTTTACTCCATGATCTGACATTTTTGGCTCCTGTTTGTAAATAAAAAGAGTCTATGTAATAATAACCCTGTTTTGGTGGTGTGTGTGCAGTGAAATTTAACAAAATTAATTTTCTCGAAATACGTTCGTATGTCAGCACCATATTGTCTTGAAAATAGAACAAAATCTGTTCTTTCCAAATATTCCAATCTAATGACATTGCCTTTCATGGAAGGGCACAAGAAATTGTTAAGAAGAAATATGATGTTTTACACAACTAAACTTCTGCACAGTTACCATACAGCTGACACATTGCTTATTCTTATTGTCAGGAAAAATAGTAATTTATTCTGCTCAGCATGGGATTTACATTGAAGCCTACATCAAACTTTTGCCATGGAATGGGACACCAAACTGAATGTACTATGGGAAACAATTCTGTACTGATATAAAAGTACTAAAAAAGAAAAAAAGACTTTCCACTTTGATCATTTTGTAGAACAGATGAAGAAACTGTTGGGTATATTTTGGGAACGTTTTATTTTGCACGACGTTTGGCCAGGCCTTAGTGTCAGAAGGAAAATGTAAACGCTAAATGATTTCATCTATAGTATCAGTCACAGATATTTACGGTTCTAGACCACCTGATAATAAATGCTGATTGTATTTTTGACTCACTTGTGTAAACAAAGTGAGTCTGTGTTTTAACCCGGTGTTCGGTTGTGTGTGTGTGTGTGTGTGCGTCCGTGGTAAACTTTAACATTGACATTTTCTCTGCAAATACTTTGTCAGTTGACACCAAATTAGGCATAAAAATAGGAAAAATTCAGTTCTTTCCAGTCATCTTGTTTAAAACAATATTGCACCTCTGGGATGGGCAAAAAAAAAAAAGAAAAAAAAAAAAGAAGCCTAATTATATGCAAACTGCATTTACTGTTATATTTATATTTTTTGTATTCTCTAAACTTGGCACTTTGATCTGATATTCTGACACAACAACAAGAGCAGTCATTATGATCATTTTTTGTTCAAACAGGAACTTCTTTTGCTAAGCATAGAAGTTTTATTTATTTTGCAAACGTTTTGGTGCAAATAGTAAAAAAGGGAAATTACTCTCTAATTAATGCTAGGGGACTTAATTTGCTTTAAACTTATCTTTCTCATCTTAAACATTACATTTTGAAATTATACTCAATACATAAAAAGCTTGTGTGTTTTACTCTTAGTGTACAGGGCTTTCACTATGTTCATTCACCCAAGTGGTCTTTTTCGGAAAATACTAAAATCAATACGACGAGTGGACTTTACAGCTCTGTTGGCTGAGCCCTGAAAGTCATGGGCAAAAATCAGTTGCGTACACATATTTATACACATTCAAAGCGCGTGCTCATATTCTTCACGAACGCGAACGACGCCATTTTGTTTCAAGTTGTTGACCTGCCCGTTCAATCCTATATTCAATGGACAATACACGATAACATGTGATGGAAAGTTGGAGAAGGAGACCATTAAATATTTATTCAGAGAAAGATTTGTGAACGCCTCATCACTTACTGGATTATGCCCCAAAGTGCCATAAAAATATCCACAGAATCAGTCGGAATTCACAGTTAAAAATTGTAAACCATGCGAGTTAATACCCTTGAACTGATCACGATGAAACGAAAAAATTTCCAGTCTTGACTTTTCTCAAAATGAAGTCCTTTTCACTTCATACAACGTTTAGAAGTACTTGTACTTGGCTTTACATGTTATTAGTTTAACAAAATACTAAATTTTCATATCAACTTTAAAACTATAAAACTAGAATGAACATAAAAGAGAAATTGAATCAACTGTGTCGTACTACATTCCCGGCGGGTGTAACTAAACTTGTACATCTATCTAGATCTAGTGAAAACGGCTAAATGTTGCAGTGTGATTGCGGTGATAGCCATTAAAAAGAATTTTTTTTATTGCCCTTAAAGATTTTCTGAATGCCCAAGATACACCAGAATAATATGATTTAAACAGCGTTCTCACTGCGAATACCGCAACTGATTTATCGCCCTTTAAAAAAGTGTTCAAATGTTAAATTTTAGAACGTCAGTTAAGGAGCCACGATAGTGTAATGGATAAGGCAGTTTCTTCTCACCCGAAGCTTTATAATAACAAATACAGAACACATTTTAATGATTAGATTTTTTATATTTTTTAAGTGTATCACAAGTGAGTGTTGAAGGCCTTGCCTCTCTTGTTTTTTATAATGTGGTAATTATGATTGCTTGTTACCATTATTTCATTTAGTCATTGTGATGGTTGTTACTGTTACCATTACCTGCTGATTTGACTGCCATATCTCGGCTTCAGAACTGCTTTACTCATGTTGAATGTGTGTGTGTGTGTGGAAGGGACATGAAAATATGTAGTTATTTGTACTGATCAGTGAATTTGTGTTTTTAGGACTTGACACTCATTTTGTAATGTCCATGTTCCCTTTCCCATTCGTGATACACCTAAGGGTACAGTACACATCCATCATTTATTTATGTTTCCACATCGTTTTTGTGTCACTCAGTTATATAGAATGCATTAAAAGAAATCTTTCGGTCTTTAAAAAAAAAAAAATCATTCCTGGTGTGGTTTCTTAGATGCTGGAGAGTTGTACATGCAAGACTTCATTTATTCATAGAAAAGCTTCAAACTAACATGTACACAAGACTGATTCAGAACAAGAACTCATTGACTCATTGTTAAAAGAAAAGGGGCAATGCCTTGACTTTGAATTGTATTTAAAAGCTGCTGCATGTGGCATGGTGGAATTGCACAGCTGCAGACATCACTAATACACAATGCACTCACATAAACAGAGGAGGGGAAGACAGAGACCCTTATACAGAAAGAAAAATGCTGGATCCAGTTGATAATTTGTGAGAGATCTCACGTTTCAGTTTATTTATTGTGTTTGATCTTATTATGTGCGTGCTGTATTATCAGTTTTTGATATCAGTATCAACAGAAAGTGAAAAGATGAGAGATACTGAAAGATGTTTTTGCGTTTGTTGCACATTAGTATATAAACAGAAATAGCAAAGTCTGAGCAAGTTTTTAGTTTCCTTCCAGCTTATGCTTGGAAGGTAAAATACTAAAACTGGCATTAGTTCCGACTTATTTTATTTGTGTTCTCATATGTTATCACTGCTGTTTATTTCAGGAGACATGGAAAGACAAATTGGGATTGAGGTTGCTCCGGTGTGTGACAGATATCGACAGACTGTGGCCAAGATTCAGATAGGTGAGCTAGCTTTGCAGTCAGAAAAAGTATCAGAAGATACTGTTAGTATAGGCAAGGATGCAGGCACATCCAGATTTTTAGGAAATCTGTTTTTTTTCAAAACACTTCACTCAGGATTAACAATTCTGTGAATGGGTGCTTTCCAGCTTGCAGGTTGTTTTGCTGCAGTGCATTTTTATGATTTTTAAGAGATAAACAGTCTTTTGTGTGTGATGATGAAAAATAAATTCTTGACAGACTGCCTTGTCTGCACAGTTGACATGCTCACTGGATATGGGCATAAAAACAAAGGGTTTGGATTTACTGGATTAACACCTGAGTGAAAATGAAACAATACCCAGCTCTTCACCCTCAGTCATGCCACCATGTTGGTTTCTGCATGGAATGATTGACAAACTGTGAGCAAAACATACAATTCAGATTAATGCAGTTTATACTTTTTTTTGTTGTTGAAGCAATTGTGTCAATAGTTTGAAAATTATATAATTTTCATGCTTGATGATTTGCAAGTGAAATGATATATGGATTTTTCGTCACCTTTCTTGCTTCCATGTCAAGTCTGTTTTGGAAATGCAGCCTTGCTGTGTAGTTTTGACCTCCATAGAGAGAAAAATGTCTGTGGACTTTCATGCTCAGCTGTCATGGACCTGACTTTCAAATTTCCTGCTACTTTCATGCCTGTGTAGTTCTTGTCAAAGTCTTCAGATTGGAAGATAAATGTATATGGAGACTTACTGGCAGGACTTTGGGACACTCACCCAGTATGGCTCCACAACAAAGGATTATTGTTGTCAGTAGGGAGATCAGTAGGTGGTGTCGTGGGAATGTTGAATCAGATCAGACACGGCTGAACACACCCAAAGTGCAGTGTCTCCGCATGGTGATCTACCATAGTTTCATAAAAGTTCAGGCCTGTTGATATATGGTTTGACAGTCTGATATTATTGTGCAGGGCTGTTGATAATGTTATTAAAACCACATGCTGTTGGTGGGAAAGGAAACTAAGTCCTGCAATTATTGTTATGGGAAATGTGATCACTCCGCAGATCAGTGGAGTGGCAGTGATCTGTGTCAACAGTAAATTCTGTTGATGTTGGACTCTGAGAATTTTGAGCCATCTTTTTTTCTAGTTAGATTTTATAAGTGGATTTGTTTTTTAATATTTAAAGAGATTAATCGTTCCATCCCCATTTACAGCCACCAGGGCAGTGAATTTATAACTGCTGTGTCTAGGGCTCACTGTTTTCACCTTACCCAACTAAATTCAGGTACCCATTCATACTTGGGTGGAGTGAGGAAAATCAGAGTAAAGTGCCTTTCCCAAGAGCACAACACCACGCCGAAACAGGCTTGGGATCATTATTACTAAACACTGGATCAGTAGTCCAGTGCCTAACTAACTGCCAGGGTCCCTTTCTTTAATGTTTGTGCCTTTTAAATTCTTTGTTCTGGGTTATTTTTAGCAGTTATTGATACTTGCTGCAAATTGCATAATGCCCAAGAAATAAAGGAAAATAGCTATCAAATCCTTGTGAAGGAACTGTGTATTAGGATTACAGAGTAAAAAAGGTAACAGCACAGAAATTAAGTAACCAGTTTTGTGATCTGTTTCAGGATTCATGGAGGTGGTGGTCCGGCCACTCTTCATGGAGTGGAAGCGATTCCTGCCTACTGATCTGAGCAATAAGATGGTATCCAATATCCTGTCCAATAAACAGCAATGGCAGCTCGTTGACCAGAAGGAAGCTGCCGCCAAAACCAAAAAAGTACCAGCAAGAACAGAAGAATCCATGTCATCAATTGGTGATGACAGTTCTTCAGTATCTACAGTCCTAACTGGTGACGGTAACCGTAACAATACCATGTTCTGTCATGGGGATGACAGGCAGGGAGACCTGAGGGAAGAGGAAGAAGAAGAGCAAGAGGAGGAGAATGATGAAGAAGATGGAGACACTATTGAAAACAACATCAACCTGGCCTTCCACTACCAGACCGACTTGGAGCAGATGAGTGAAGTTGGTGGACACTCACTGTCGCCTGTGTCAGAGGAAGAGCAGTTGATCATGTTGGCACAAAACACGCGGCGGCGGCACAGTATGCCTGTTGTTGTGCGCAAAGACCTGGCCTTTTACATGGGACTTCGCCGTGACAGTGTGACCCGTTCGAACTTGCAGCGCCGACAAAGCTTACCAGCCACCCCTGTTGTCAGAACCTCCTTGTTGTTGAACGGTGGGGTAGGGGACTCAGTGCAGAAGGTCCTGTCTGTAGACGGGTTGACAGCACAGCCAAAGATCTCCAATCTCTGCTCCTCTGTGGACACACGAACGGACTATCTCAGTTTTCTGTCTCTGCAAAATCAGACACGCCTACTGCAGCAGGCAGGTGTTGATCCTGGTGACGACCACCCTCACTCTGTTCCCCATCGGCCGTCGTCTTCCTGTGTGGAGCTGCGGCCTAAATCCAGTGTATTGGAGGAAGACAGTGAGTGTGTAAGGGCAGTGTTGAGTGGTGTGGGGAGAGGAGGAGAAGTGTGCCATCAAAAACTGGTAGGGCTGGCATCCAGCTGGCCCAGCATTTTGCGAGCGGGTCAGAAAGAAGAGCAGACCAGTGTGAAATTGTGGATGAGGTCCCCCTTAGCTACCACCGCTACAGACTTTGTTGGCCCTAGTCCCTCCTCTAGCAACACCAGCAGCAATACCAATCTCTCCTCGTGTCTTTCCACAGCCCAGACAGAGGGCGTTCCTTTGCTCAGTAGACCTCACTGAGAGGACGCACCTTAATGTGCACATAGTTCTGTGTGAAACCCAATCAGGAGAGTGTCCAGGTGACATCAGGCTGTTCAGCCATACTGTCAACATGGAACAGAATCTGCAGAATCGTGGACACTGTTGAAGCCCCACTTTGTTGGACCAGCGTACACATTTTCAGCTGTGTCAGACTGTACAGCTTGGAGTAAATGGTATGAAGGTAGAAGAGAGCATGAGAGAATGGAATTTTCAAATGTGTGTCTATGTACAAAAAGTCTTCCCCTGTCCCCATTCTATGTGAAAGAATCCACAAAATACTCCAGTATGTGTTATCTCAAAACCATCATGGCTTGAATTGAAGTCATCTAGATCTATGCAATTTAAATCATTTTGGACGTTCTTAGAAAAAAAAAAAGGTGGTGTTTGTGGATATTCTTCTTCTCTTCTTTTTGCAACATGCAATAGAAACTTTTATGATAAGAACTGGGATATTAAAAATTATTCCTCATCAAAACACATACACTCATCAAAACACATGCACGCACACACTTCCAGTGACTCATTCCAGGGAAACATACACTTCAAATGACTCATTCCAGGGAAACACATGCACTTCAAATGACCCATTCCAGGGAAACACATGCACTTCAAATGACCCATTCCAGGGAAACACATACACGCACACACTTCAAATGACCCATTCCAGGGAAACACATACATGCACACACTTCAAATGACTCATTCCAGGGAAACACATACACTTCAAATGACTCATTCCAGGGAAACACATACACTTCAAATGACCCATTCCAGGGTAACACATACACTTCAAATGACTCATTCCAGGGTAACACATACACTTCAAATGACTCAAATGACTCATTCTAGGGAAACACATACATGCACACACTTCAAATGACCCATTCCAGGGAAACACATACACTTCAAATGACTCATTCCAGGGTAACACATGCACTTCAAATGACTCATTCCAGGGAAACACATATATGCACACACTTCAGATGACTCATTCCAGGGAAACACATACACGCACACTTCAAATGACTCATTCCAGGGAAACAAACACACACACACTTCAGATGACTCATTCCAGGGAAATGCTTACATACACACACTTAAAATGACTCATCCCAGGAAAACGCTTACACACACACACTTCAAATGACTCATTCCAGGGAAACGCTTACACGCACACATTTCAAATGACTCATTCCATGGGATTCCAGCCAAGCAGCCCTTCACAAATTATGTATTTTGAATGCACAAATTTGGATCAATACACATAGCTGAACACTGTGCTGACTTCTTGGAAGATTTCAGTCTCTTCTAAAAAATAAAAATCTGCAACATCTTGTATTTCTTTTAAAGTCTCCTTTCTCCCGTCCCCAACCTTCATTTCCTATCCAGAACCAGTTTATCTGGGAACACTGCTACAAAAATTCTTTGCAAGCAAGTCAAGTTGAGCATATGGCAGGACTAGCAGAATGGCAGATAACAAATGGAAATTTTACAAAATGTATAGTTGCATGAATATGTTATGCATACAGAAACCTTGCTAAGAGTAGCATATGTGTTGTCATTTGACCATGCCATTTTCATTTTATGAACTGCTGCAATGAATTCTATCTTCTGCTGGCTTTGAAGCTTTTGGTTTTTATTGTGATGGTTTTTTTTAGCATTCAAACATCTTAGCATTTCTTGGCTTGTCTGAATTGAATAGCTGAGAGAATGGTATCATATATACTTTATTAGATATTCTCTTACTCTTTGCCTTTTTTAGGATGTTGTATATTTTAATTTGAAAAACTTGTTTTTGGAAGTGAGGGGTAGAGGGACATTTTATCATTTTATCAAAGAACTGATTGCATAGAAAGAATCAAAGATGACTGCTTAATCATGAGTGGCAGCAGGAAAGATGACCAACTAATTCTCCACTCAGATTCTTTTTCATTAGTCTTGTCTCTCTATGTGATTATGGAAACAGTGAAGGCTGTGTTATGTGTATGAAATGAGTAGTGAATAATTTGGATCTGAGTGGGTTGGCTAAAAAGGAGATACAAATTTATTAGCATTGTAATGAGAGACCCATAGATACTTCTGCATGGAGCAGTTATTTGACAAAAGTGGCAGAGCAGCAACTGTGATTTTTCCAGTCTAACGCTTTTGGAATACAGTCAACAGTTTTGGAACTCAGGTGGTATTCTTCTCTTCATTTTTGGTGGGCAGACAGTCTCTTGCATCCATTCTCAGCTTCACTTCTGGCATAATGTCCTATCTGATCAGTTTCGTTCCAGTGCATCATCATTGTATGTAGCCAGGTACACCTCTTTGCTGGATCATTCAGTTCCAAAAGCTGCCTCATATTCCATGGAGGATGTGGTGGAGACAAAAGCAAGAAACGTAGTATTAGGAGTGTGCCAGCTGTAATAATTGTTCTGAGAAGTTGAAGAGGTGATTGTGCATATATTTTGAGAGTGTAAAAGTGCAGTGACTGTACACTGATTGCAAAGCTGAAAACTTTGTTCCAGGCACTTCAACAACCGCTATAAGCGTAAATGCCATGTGTATCTTGTGTGGCACTGATGGATAGCTGGTACTTTTCATGACAATTTTGCTGGCAGCTGGACCCGTCTGGAATGGAAACAGGGTGTTTTATCTTATAAAGAGAAAACTTGGGGTCTTCACTACTCCTGTTTATTTATTGTGATCATAATGATGATAGTTTTGTCATTATGATTGTATGGATCCATCATTGTGTGTATTTATCACTGTAATATTTCCAATATTTGTTTATGTCCAGTATGATGGTTTGTGTAATTGATGAAATGTACATGCGGTGCTTGTGTGTGGTATTTTTTGTCTCGGCAATGGGAGTGTTATCAGTCTTGCGTTTCATGTGTAAGTTATGGTGTGAAAAGCATGAATTGAAAACCAAAGCACACATCTTAGTAGCTTTATGTCACAGTAACCGAAAACTAGATGGTTGCATGTTATCAGTTGTTAATTTCTGTAGGTGTGTACATGTCTCTGAATTCAAGGGTGGGTGGGTGGGTGCGTGTGTGTGTGTGTGTGTGAGAGAGAGAGAAAAGACACAAGATTGAGGATGATATTGCTTTCTGGGGCTGGAATCAGATGATGTGTGTAATTTGTGATGCACCTTTTCCAAAAATTAGGAGGAAAAAGGAACCACTTAATGCAGTTATTCTTTATCATAATACATATGCTGGAAGTATTGCACCAAGTAGAAAATGGGTACTGTTTCAGAAAGTTAAAGCAAACGGTAAGACTTTTCCATTTGAAACAGCATTCATTCATTTCAACAAAAAAAGATTTACAATTGAAAACGAGAATCACATGCTTCAATGATCACATTTCTTGTAAGATAAAATGTGCCCAAAGTGTACAGTCCAACAGAATGAAGAATCATACCTGTGGATGTAAATGATTTTAAAATCTTTTTTATTTTTATGTTGTTAAAATGTATAAGTTCTGCAGTTTATTCATTACATTCCTTTAATCAGTGGAGTGCATTGTGAAGTGCTGCTGTCCTTTTACTCCATGCAGTTCTCTGAAGACCAAGAAGTTGGTTTCATTTTATTATTGTAGTTGTCAGCTGATTTCTGTTTTGCAGACAAAAAAGGAAATGGTGTAATCTTAACTGTTAGTTTTACCTTAGTTTTTGTCAGTGCATTATGCTGCTGGAACTGGAGCCACAGTACTTTCAGGGATTGGCTTTGATTCAGAAACACCTTGGGGGTTCCCATACTGATTTTTGTGTCATTTTTATACAGATGATTTTTTTTTTAGATATTTTCCCTCATGTTTAATTGTAACTTTTCATCAGCTTCTTTAGATTTTTGTTGTTGTTAATGATTGCTTTGAAACCCAGCACAAAGTTTTGTGACAGTGTTAGAGTATTAGAGAGAGATATTTCACAGCATTGCACCATTTCTTCTTACCAAGCATCAACCTCAACAGGGCATCTCACCTGTCAGGGGTGCAATCCCCGATATAGGATTCCAGGAAGCTTTCAGTATAGATCGCAGTGTAAATGGGTAGCGCTGCACTTTACTAGCACACTCACCTGGGGGAGAGCAGCCCAAATTTCACACAGAAATTTATCGTGGCACAGAGTATCACAATACAGTCCCTGCCTTCTGGAAATTCTTTGATAGAAATTTTCTTTTCTATTGCCCCTCTTTTTTTTTCTTCTTCTTCTTCTTTCAGTGCTTTCTGCATTTTCTGCCTTCCCAGTCTGTTCCCCATTATTTTTTTCCAACAAGCCTTGACACTTTTTTGATTTTCTATTTTGGTAGTCTGATGTACTAACTTTGCTGTTTTGTTCTGGCTATTGGCTACTGATACTGTATAGACTGGGATGGGAGCTAGCTGTCCATTCTGCAGTGTTCTTTGCCTACATGGCCTTTTTATGTCTTTTGTTTGACTTTAATCTTTTGTGTCTTCTATTTTTTAAATTGTATTTTAATTTAATTTTATTCTTTTTACATTTTTTTAATATAAAGCATATGGGAACATCAACATAGACTGGTCTTAGTTGGCTAAAGGGGCTTAATGATTATGTCATGAACCGTTTTGCAGGTATTTTGTAGTTGCTTTTTAATGTGACAGAGTTTTGTGCTTGATGTGGTTAATTTTTTTAGTGGGATTGTCCTGGTATAGCATTGTGCAGTCACCTGTACTATTGTCCCAAATGTTATCATGAAAGTTCTCAGACATTCTGCATTTATTTTGCAACTGTTTACTCCACATTTTCTTTCAGAGTGGCATTTCCCCTTTTCTTTTTAGTATTTTTCCTGACATACCTGTGGGGGCAGGGAGGTCATGGTGTATTGTCTTTGTGCATCACACATTTAGCACTCTGGAGGTATTTTAGGTTTTCTTTGGGTTTGTTTTCTACAGAATGCAGGTAACAAAGCATACTGTTTCTTTCTTTTTTGACACTACTCTGCCCAAGCCTTTTTGTTAAGTTGCCTATGTGCTGATGGAGAGGGTATGGTCAGCAAAATGCTCATAAAATCTTTAAATATGGGTGGATTTTGATCAAATTTGGCATTGTTATTAAAAAAATTAATAATAACGTAGTTTAGTAATGAAACCTTTAAAGGCAGGAAATTTATAATTAGTCATTACAAATTATTGATAAAATAAAAGAAAACAGAAAAAAAACATGTATAAAACATGCCTTTTTGCACAATACATCACAACAGATCTGAAGAAAACATGTACTGTCTGAATCATTCGCCAGTTCTTCACCTTCCTCTGTACTCGGTTAGACGAAATTATAGCAGTTTTCTTCCTCAGCTTTGTTTTTCGAATTATCATTCTCTTCCTCACTGTAGAGTCCATTATGATTTCGTTGACAGCCTCGTCCAAACTTAATTTCCGTTGAAAACTCAGCTTTTTTGGCTCCAAAATCACCGACGCAAAACTTGAATTCCCCTTCATTTGTATTCTTCTGGGATGGTTTGAATAAGAGTTTCTTCCCTTTAATCACTACCCAAACTGAAAGTAGACCAGACGAATGAAAAAACTACATCTTCAGGCAACAAACGCAGATCTGCACAGATGTAGGTTTGACATCCATGGGCATAATTGTGTTAACATGTTGACTGCCTACGTGATGGGTTACCCAGTCATCAGACTTATCTGAATTTTCCTTCAGCCAGAAATAGAAACTGTCATAGTTGTTGTCCAGCCCAGAAGACTGTTTCAATCATGAATAAACATGAGCACAGAATACTGCTGTAGCTGATGACACTCCGGCAGCATTGGCCAACTTCAGGCAAGCAAAATGCAGATACGATAATCCAGAATATTCATCTGACACTGATTGCTAAGAGTTTCAACAGGTAGAAGTGACACAGCACAGGGTAAAATGTTGAAAGACTTTGTGTGCAATGCAGGGGCCGTGGTCAAGTAAGTGGGCATGGGAAAAGGCAAAAGCTATAGCAACAAGAACAGTAAAGGCATACCATCGAGGAAATAGAGGAGGGCAGGGGGGATTAGGGTATTTGATCATAGCACAGTTTGGAATTTTTCAAATTGTATGAAGTTTTGTTACTTTAGTTCAGTCATAACACCTTGGATACGAGGACTTCATTTGGTGGGTTTTCTTTGGATGCTTTTTAAAAAAAAATTTTTTAATGATTATTTTTACTTTTTCTGTTGAAAAATTCACAATGATACAACAATGTTTTATGTATCAAAAAACATGAAATTACATAGCGAAGATTTAATTTCCTATTCATCCAGCCAAAAATTATGAAACATTGGGTTCTGTACTTCAATAAAAATGGTAGTCTGTACAATGTTTTGTTGGTTTATTATACCCACTTTTACTGAAAATTCCCTGGCAGAGGCCTTACAGTTTCCCTGGCAGTGAGCCGGTTAAATTTTGTAAAAAGTTAAAGAAATAACACTATAACTAGCACTATTATTCTCATACATACATACATACATACAACAGAAGATGGAGTTGACAGCTGGTAGCAGGCACAGTGCCAGTTTGTTTGGAGTTTTTTTTCTTAGTTTCCTTGCCTTTATTTCCTTGCCTTTATTTCCTTTTTGTGTGTAAGCAGAGTTAATCTGTGTAATCACTAAGTTGTCATCTGTCTGTGGCAAACTGGAAAAAGTTGATATTAGTAAAACCTTGTAGACCCTGTACAAAAGAGGTATGCAAGTCTTAGACAGGAAGAGTGGCAGTGACTGTGTTACACTGGCTTCTCGTAAAGAGCAGACTGATTTTCCTCAGATGTCCTGGATCATCTTTGATCCATGCATAGCAATGGTAGTCTTTGGCTCTTTGAGATCCCATTGCCTTGACTTGTGTTATTCCTTCAGTTCAGACAGAAAGGTAGGTGGTTTGAATCTTTGAAAAGTGAGTGTGCAAGATCAGAACAGACCCATAGCCCATTTATGATGGCATTTTTTATTTTCCTATTTCATTCTTTTTCCTGTGTCATTCTATTTAGAAACTGTTGGATGGGAATAAAGAGTTGTTGAGTGATTGGCACATTCTGATGAAACGAGGAATGAGAAAGTCCTATAGACTGAAGCTCCTTGTAGTCAACCTCTCCCTGTTCAGCAAGGCTTATTCTGGTGAGGCAGGACAGTGGGGTTCAGCACTGACCTGACAGGGGTTTCACATCATTGATCAGTGATGACAAGAATGGTTTTTATGAAGAGTAGTTGCATGTTTTGTCAGACTTCATAATTTCTACTTCAATCCCTTGCACCTCCCAATTTTGATATATGTGTGTGTGCATGTGTTCTGTCATTTGGCAGGGTTTGTGTCTTTGTCATTGAATGTAGGTGGTGTTAATGTATGTGTGAGCTGGTCGTGCTGAAATGGATTATGAATCAAGTATGACTGATTTTTTTGTGCACACACACCATGGATTGTGCTAAATGAAGATTGTCATACCTTGTCCAAAAAGAAGCACACCTCTCTGCCCTTTTGTCATGCTTTGTATTCCTTTAGCTTTACGGGTAACTGCTGTGGTGTTTCCACTGTCCAGATTTGGAGAAAGAGAATTGCATATAATTTTTCTGTATGGAAGGAAGAAAAAGGTTTTAAGGAAAGATGAGACTGGAAACAGGTGATGGCATGCAAGAAGGGATTGGCATGCAGCTTGTTTTGATCCCAACACACCAGTGTTTGTTGAACTCTGCTTGAAGTTCATTTTACTGTACACTTTTATATTGATAAAATTATGTATAAACTGAAGTAATGGAACAGATACTGCCTCTACTTGTGATGTCACAACTCCACATATCTAAATCTGTGTTTCCTTACTTCATACCAAGAATTGCTTACATTTCAGGATAAGAGGTGAACTTGCTGAAACATATGCTTAAGAAGTCTTAATAAAATATGCCAAGTACGATGCAGGACATAAACAGTTTACACACACACACACTAATATATATATATATATATATTATAGCCAGGATCATAATGCATGATTTGATTATTGGTGCATTTTGTTTGGTTATTATTTTTATATTTTATTTTTTTAGTACATTTGTTTCACTTATTTTATCTCAGAATGCTCATTTCCAGCACATGGAATGTGTATATTGAAGGTATTTGCACTTTTTTTTTTTATATGATGTACCACTTTATGTATAATGATAACTTTCAGTTTAGTGGTGTGTGGGGTGTTGTTTTTAACTTTAGGAATTTGTACTAGAAATTTCAGGCTCCTGAACAAAACATTTCCATCTTATTTAATTTCAGCTTCTAAATGTAGTGAAAGCACAATTTATCAAAGTAATAAATACTTAACATTCAAAACTTTATGTGAAGTTAGGCACATGAGAATTTTTTTTAACAGAATAGAATGCATGCTGTGTGCATACAAAGGAGAGAGAAAATGACCAGATGCATAACTGTTATTTTAAATGCAAGTTACAGTTCTGTTTTCAGTTTAGTCTTGCAAAAGAGTTGCATTCGGTTTTCATCTGACTTTGGAGAACTGGCCAAACCTCAAGGTCTTAAACTGGCACTTGAAACACACAGGTCCTCTCATGCTCGAGAATTGAGAAATTGACAAGCAGAATTACTCCATCAAACAGTGTAGAATAATGTTTTGGTTAATTTTGATAAAAGGTTTTCTTTGACCTCTCCCAGGAATTGTTGGAGATAAGGACTTTTTGACAGTACACTGACAGGCATTCTCAGAAAATGAAATAACAGTCTGCTACAGACCGTATTGTACAAATTCTTTTCAGTCTTTTTATTTTATTTTAATAATACTCCTCCTCCCTAACACGTTTAGTTTACTTTGTCTCATGAAGTGTCTGATGACTGACAGTGGTCATTTTAAATTTATATGAAAACATGTTTTTTTCTCTGTGTTGTAGCAGTGGGTTTATTTTCAGAAATTAGAAAGGGAGAGGGGAACATGCAGGTACTGGAGCACTCACTGTGCTGTATGCTTGTCTCTTGGTCCACTCCCCTCAGTTTCCTCACCAGATTCAGCCGATGTTCATTTCATCTATTGCAGAGTGATAGTATACTTTGTATGGAACAATGTATGTATCTGCAAATATATGTTAAAGCATTTATTTTGTGCTAATTTCCCCCCACATTGCCTTTAGTGTTTAGGTATTTCTTGTCAGCTGTTGCCATCAGAAGAAAAAAATAAGCTGCTACATGTTTCATGTCTTCCATAAGTAAACTGCTATAAGCTATTTAAGTTTATGTTCTTTTCACGGTCATTCCTTCACCCCCAATGTAAGTGCATAAAAGCAAAAGGAGACATCTTTTTGAATAATGTTTTCATAATATCCCCAGTTTTGTGGGTATCCTTAGCATACACTGCTGTGTGAGTGAGTTGGTTTTCATTGCTTATTGAAGCAAAGTACGCATGAAAAATAAGAAATTGCCAGTATGTGTTGTTTCACACACTTATATCAGATCTGATGACTCCAATAGTGTTTTTAACTGAAATAAAAACGATGAAAATGACCATAGAGGCTGCTGTTTTCAGTGTAGCTCCAAACTTGCTGTCATAAAATTTCAAATAATGGTGTTACTTTTTGAGATAATTTGTTCTTTGTGTAATAAGGTTAATTTGCTTGAACACTGAAACATGACTCTTCGGTAAAATAGATTGCTGTATAATTTTACCCCACATTAATCAAAATTGGGCACTTGAGCTTCAACTCAGTTGTTGAAACCTTCATCCAAAGTTGTATAATTTACAGACCTACTGGCCTAAAACTGAGGGTTTCACCAGTTGAGTTTTGCCCAGAGTGAAATTAAACTGACCGATCATGTGTATCAAGGTACTGGTTCAGACCTTCATCCCCAGCTCAGAAATCCTCCCAGACACATTAATCATGAGGAGGGGAGAGAAAAATGGTCTATCATTAAAGTTGGAGGGAGAGAAAAAGACAAGAGAACTGAATCATTTTATTTATATTTTGTATGGGGGGGTAATATCTGCTACATTAGCTTTCAGAACATATTTCATCTCCCCATGATTTCATTTATGCTGTCATCAGTACATAACCATGTGCATTGATTTTTTTTTTCCTGAAAAATATTTTTTGTACACTATTTGTATGTGCTTGTAATTTTGAACTTACTGCAGACTTTGGTTTTGTAGGGAGGAGTGAGTATGGATTATTTCAGATTACTCCTGAATGTTTTTTCACTGAACTGTTTTGGAAACATTGACCTCTTTATCCCCCACCCAACATTTTGTATTTTGCTTGTTTAGAATTTGCAACATGAAAATCCATAACAAAAACAACCCAATATCATTTTCATTATTTCTTTCAGCAGCCAGATTTTACAATAAACCAATGATCTCAACTGCATTGTGCCTCTGCTTGATTAGCTTGTGCTAGATTCATTGTTTTGAAATGAAACATTTTGTAATTGGGGAGTCTTTCATACACATTACAATGTAAAATGGTTTGTAAAATGGTTGCAAACTACCATCAGTGTAATAATTTTGGCCGTCAACAAAATTTTCCTCTTGAACTGAACATTCACCATTCTTCATGCTGTTCTTATCCCTAGTCTGAGAAGAGTTGTTAGGATGCCACACTGAACTGTTCACCAGATTCCTCCAGGTCTGTTGGTCGTGTCAAAGCCTGGTTCTCTGACTCTCTTCTTGCTACGGATCACAAAATTCCATGAGAACCACTGCAACGAGCAAAGACAGCCTGCTTGTTCATACGTACATGACACCCTAATAAAGTCAAATGGAGTTCAAGAACTCCCCTTTTTGGCGTCATCTATTTGGTCAAATTGTTGTAGAATTAACATAATTTTATAAAGGGAAGGGAGGGGGGAGTACACACACAGAACCAAAGACTGTGCGTTAGTAGCGGCACCACTCATATCACTTGACCTGACCACTCAAATATTTGATGAAAATGGTTGATGTGGTGTTAAAAGGGAGGTTGACACCAAGGTCTAATGGTGAAATGGCTCTGAGGATAGGGGACACCTTCCTAAACCTAATTGACAGACACATCTACAGACAGACAGTCTCCCGAGGCATCTTCAGGGCTGTGGAGGACTGGACCCAGAATGGCAGACTGCTGGCACTGTTTTGAGAGGCTGGTTTCCAGGATGCCAACCACTGGGAAGCTAGCTAAGGCTGAGCTTCCAGGAATTCTTTCTCCTTCCCCTTCCCACAATACCAGGAGTTCCTGGGGAAGACAGGGTGTGTGATTCAGGTCAGGACCTAGGCCTCCAGGTGGACCTAGTAGCCAGAAAAGTTCTGTTCTGCTTGCATCACTGTCTGCCAAAGGCAGCTGGAGGTGACTGACCAGGAACCACCCATATCTAATTCCAGACTTGGATGAAAAGTTGGGGTCAAACTGGCAACTAAATGGTTGAGTGGGCCTGGAGTCCCAGTGTTGAACATCTTACCTGAGCGTCTGCACTTCAATCACCACCAGAAATGAGCTAGCAACTGTATAAATAAAAGGGATGGTTATTTCCACACTAAAATCCAGCCTTGGAGAACTTTGGGTGCATCAGGCAACTGTTAACCTTCAGTATCCTCCATCCTGAAAAAAATATTACTTTCAGTTTCATCAGTCTCATTCCAAATGGTGGGCAAACAAGAGGCTGTAGATGTAGACAGATGGTTGGGAAACAGTGGAACTTCACCTCTCGAAAATGCAGTCATTTAAGGCAGAATGACACATCTTGCCAAGACCACAATTGGCCAGCACAGTTTCAATATCCCAGCCTACGTGAGAACAGAAATATATAAACATTACAATAAAATTTGATGAAAGATAAGTTGATTCTAATGCTAAGGCAAAATGGAACTGTTTGAGCCACAAAAGTAAAAGATCAATGCAAACAGAAGAAAAAATAACTTGCTGGCGAGACAGAACACAGCCTTGGACGCATTGTCTGCAGCCTGGCCATTACTTGAAGGAAGCCAGATGCACTGTGTTGATTGAGCTATATAACTGTAGACAAAAGAAAGGAAGGCCTACACCAAGTTCTCTTCTTACCCTCCTTCCCAGTTGCCACTATCCCTTTTTCTCACCATTTCCCTTCACTCCAGCAAACAATAATGTCACAGTTTGTACAATCTCGCACATACTCTCGCAAGTCCAGTGCTGTTCCCTGTATACAAAACAAATGACACTTAAGAATATCCAAATCAAATCAAATCGTACTGTTTGTAGCCCAGCTGACTGCTAATGTGATACATCAGGACTGTCACTATGTTAACAATAAACCTACTTCAGAACTAAAAATAGAACATGGAATAAATCTTCCAAGGAGGGCGAGTGGTAATACGTACACCCAGGAAGCGAAAGAATCTAAGTGTGCGGGGTCAAATCAGATATCACACACTCAGAAATTTCTCCCCTCCAGTAGACATTGTAGCCTGGATGTGACATGATAAACTGAGGCCCTGTAAGCACTCAGTGAACACAAAAGAACCCACAGCAACAAGAGACTTGTCCCTGGCAAAATTCTGTAGAAAAATACACTTTGTTCAGACATGTGATGAAGAAATTGTGATGATCTGAAAGACAGGGGTCTGGAGGCAACAGAAGATCCACAATGGGGGTCCAGGGGACCACACCCCTGATGGAGGTATAGGGATGAAGCCTCCTGAAGCTGATTGGTTTTCTCTATTCCAAACAAATAAAAACGTGAGGATGGTCAATGCCTCTGTGGTATCCTGACCCATGGGAGAACAAAAATCAGTCTGATTCTTCCTCAACTGAAGCAGGAATGCAACAGACAGACAAAATATTTTTTGCTTACTTTATCACTGGAAAAAATCATCCAGACTGTTGAATCTCTGCTGGTAATATCTTTGTTGTCAACAATACTGTTTTTCAATTATACAATAAGCACTAAGTTGTGCCTGTGTGTGTGAGAGAGAGAGGGAAAGAATGACAAGAGAGAATAGGATGGTAAGATTGTGTTTGTGTGTTGTGCCACTGAGAGAAATAGACAGAGGCCACATGTGTGTTTAAACAAAACATTTCATGCAAGTAAAACATACAGCTAACAAGTAATACAGATGAATTTTTGGTACTTCAACTAAAGATCCCAGATCTAACAATACTGACTTTACCTATGACATAATTTCAGCACAAAAAAGCATTGAAGTAAGTAACTGAACTGCAACAAAGCCTTTGTTGCGTAAAGAGACCAATTTGTGCTGTGGGTTCTTGGCTTCAGCTGAATGAACAGTGTTAGCCAATGCATCATGGCCCTTGGGGCTAGACACGGGTGGAGACAATGTGCTTGTCATGACAATAAAACAATTACACTTGCACTAGTTGCAGAAAGAAGAGTGGTGCTGAACTGTGGTGACATGATCTCTCCAGGGAGAGCAGCAGGAATTTCACACAGAGAAATATGTTGTGACAATTTCTTTGTAATCAAATTCAATACAGTTTTCATGAACACCGATTATTATACACTGTTCAACTCATTTCATCACTCTCCGTTACCTTAGTACTCAATATTAACATTTCCCCCAAATGTTATCAACATCAAAAACAGTAGCTACGGACATCAATAACATTATTTCAAACACAGCTTCCTGCTACAGCATGGATGGAAGATATTGACAGACAAAAAAATAGCTTCAGTATTGTAACAAAAACGTTCAACTTGAACAGTTGAAGACAGTTCTATGACTGAGTGTACAGTTGTGTCACAAGTCCCCCCTCACTACTCTGACACCCTTCCTGATGAGGATAAAATGAAGGAATATAAAGAACTGCTTCAGATCATATGAGACTAATGATTTCAATTCTTTATTCGCCTTCAAAATAATCATGAGTAACATGTTAGCACTTGAATATTAAAATACATGCATCCACTATCAGACAACAAAATAACTTTACAAATATAATGCACCATAATAAATGTGACAGCAATAACCTTTGGAGTAATTCATTCAGCATCAACCAGTTTGGCAAGAGTAAAAAAAACAACATCCTTGACAGTTTTGCCAGAAAGTGAGCAAATGAAACTGTCATGTAAGATCTGCTTTATTTGTTCTTGTTGTGCACTTGGTGAAGCAGTTCATATCAGAACATATAACAAAATAAGAAAGGAAGATACAGAGTTGTCTACATTTTCTTGTGTTCATATACATATAAAGACCTTGAACTGAATTCAACACTGCAAAAGTTTCAGAACAGGTGAAGTATGAGAAGACAGTGAAATGGGAAAGAAAGAAGATCCAACATTTTCTGATTTTAATGCATCATTAGTTTCAAAGTGATGAAAGTGAAATGAGCTAATGAATGGAAAAATAATCAAAACAGATAAAATAGTATCAGGGGTTACTGTTTGCATATTCTGTAAAAGTGTGTTTCAACTAGCAACAGTAATCAAAACCGATAAAATAGTATCAAGGGTTACTGTTTGCATATTCTGTAAAGTGTGTTTAAACTAGCAACAGTAACAGTGTCTCCAGAGTTGTCAGCTGCACTTGATAATGATGACACTGATTTTTAACTCGTGACTACTCAGTCAAGTACAAAAGAAAAGAAAGCACACTGCAATTGTCTTAAGAACATATAAACAATTTGAGAGAGAGAAAAAAACACATCACCAAGCTTATGCCACAAGATATGGCAGAATGAATCAAAACAATGAAACAAAACATAACAGTAATGGTTAACAGGTCATCTCTCGAGGCTGAAACAAAAACCTCAACGTCAGACAATAATGATCTGTAATTTAAAGTCTACAGAGAGTTTCTAAAGTAAATTTCAACACCTCCAATGCAAGATCATACCCCCCCCCCCCCCCCCCCCCCAATCAAACATGTGTCTTAATAAGGGAGGCAACATACTGACAGGGTCACCATACCGTTAAAGACTTCAGGCATCTGAATCCTAATTGCCAACTACAGAGAAACACTTTATAAAAAAAAAAGAAGAAAAAAGACAAAAAAAATGAGACATGGTTATAAAGGACTATCTGAAGACAGAATATCTTTTTAGCTTCAGAGTTTACTCTCAGTTCTGTTGTAGTTTAATAATTTTGCACAGTAAGAAAAGCAGCACTGGTGAACCAGTTAGCCCACAGGACCACTGCAGGGTGTGTTGTCTTAAAAGCATTTGTCAAATTGCAGTCAAAACAATCAAGCCTGTACATGATATCCAATAACAGCATACAAATCTCGCACAAACAATCTGAAAGTGAAATTGAAACACTAAATTGGACAAGTTTATCATTTCTATTTATCACTCAGTGCAGTGCCATTTTACACCGTCTGTTGCTTACATACACACATGTCCAAGAGAGATTATATAAAACGTTAAAAAGGTGAAGGCTAAAGGTTCCATAACCTTTTACAGCCATCAGGACACTGATTTCATATGCACTGTCTGGGGCTCTGCATAGGATGGCTGGGCCCAGTCCTCTCCTTCCATGTTTTAAATTTCCCCAACCGTAGGAGGAGTGAGGAAATTCAGAATAAAGTGCCTTTCCCAAGGATGCAACACCATACCAAAATGGGGCCTCAGACACCGGTGAACTCTGAGTTAGAAATCCAACTCCAAACCAATTCTACCATGGCACCTCCATGAAAAGGGCAGTCATCATTTAAAAAAAAAAAAAAGGAAGAAAAAATGATAAACTCACATATGCTAGGTTATCTAAAAAGATTCTAAAACACGCATGGTTAAACCAGAGGGCAGAAACAAGGAATTAAGGAAAAACAACAACAAAACAACAAAAAACATACACACACACACGCCAAAAAAATCCACACAGAAGGTAGAAAAATCAGAATGTAAATGAGGAGAAATTTGCATAATTTCCATAAGGTGATGATACCTTTTATACCAGCAAAACTACCCATCAGGCAGCATTCTGATGTGGAATTCAAAACGAGCACAGCACTTGCCTAGAATGTCCTCTCTCTCTCATGTTCAACACTGCACTTGTGGCTTCTATCTCCTCCATGAGAATTTGACCATTGATTGAGGCAATACCATCTTCCTAGCTCAGATTTCACAAGGATGAATCCACCCAGTTTCATGGTGCAAAAGCATGCAGACTAATTCATATACCTGCTTTACAAGAATTTTTTTTTTTTAAAGAGAGAAAAAAAAAAGGTTGGATTAAGGATTCCAGAGCAGATGTCTGACCAACATGTAGCCCCAAAGAACTGGTCAGGTCTTGAGAATCCACTATGAGAAGAATCTTGTAAAACAACAAGTACGCCTGCAAAACGTCATGAGAATATTCATTAAAACTTGATTTAGTTTTGAAGCCTGACACAGTTCATTATTTTACCTTTGAGTTTGTAAAAACAAATAAACATTTTTCCTACATAGTTAAAACTATGTACTTAGTATTTTACAGCATGGGAGTGGTGTGTAAAACTTGTGAAAAGAATGAGAGAAAATATTGTGGAGAAGGTAGTGTCCAAAACAGCATCACAGCTCAAACTGTCTACAGCCTTTTGTTTATCTTTATTTTTCAGTATATCATCATCTTCATGGAATTTGCTGGATTTCCAATATTACAGGTACTGCATTTTTAAACAACCCAGAGGGAAACACATTTTCATTTATCTTATGACACCTTTCCTTTAGAATCTGTAACTTATGTATTTTCTTTTTTTTTTTTTTTAATTGAACACTGACAAAAAAACAACAAAACAAAAACAACAACAACAACCCCCCCCTACCCCCACCCCAAAAAACCCCAAAAAAACACACAAGCATTTTAAATAGACCATCATACTCTTTTAAACTTTCTACATTCTTAGCTTTTTAATTCTCTACCATCTTAACTGGTGGATATCATTCATTTTCCCACAAAGTGTAGGGTGTCAGAATGTGTGAAACTAAGATTATGCCATGAAATAGAGAAACAAGAAAGAATGAAACACAAACGTAACCCCACAAGATGTGTCCTGTCCAGTTCCATTTTCCAGCAGGAACACCACTGGTTGCTGGACTGCTGTGAAGGGAATCGTCCATATAACCACACATCACAGGTTAAAAAAGACCAAAGAGATCACATCTGCTCAGTAAGACTCACATGCTGGTACGGCTGCTTCTTTGTTAAACACATGGGCTGCGACTCCCATGTTCACACATAATATGCAAGTGGTCTTTTACTTGTATGACTATTTTTACCACCATACAGGCAGTTACAGAGATGCCAACCCCTGTCAGGTGTTTGTAGGAACAATCAGGAAATTTTTGCAGGAACATTTTGAATTTAGTAGAAACACTCAGACTACGAGCCACATCAGCAAACATACATTTTATCTACAAGGCATACAACGAGCATGCGAGTTCCCCAAAATGGAGGGCATGATGCACTGATGTTTTTCAGTGTGCGTTTGGTGAAACTTCTGTTCCTGCCACTGCTTCTTTACAGCTGGCAGACCTGTGAAAGTCACACTGTGCCGCTTCCCTGGTCTTTGTTCGTTTTGTTTCTCACAATCGGAATCCAAGACTGACTTTCTGTGTTCTGAGCCACTTGTTCCTTCCTTGCACTCCATAGCTTAATCCATCGGGCACAGACTCTGTTTGACCAAGACCCAACTTGATAAAGCCATGTTCTCTCTTGTTCAGGCAAACGATTAAGCTGATTGGTCCACTCAATGCCGTTTCAATGTGAACACACACGCGATAAGCCAAGCATCATTACTTGAGACCAAGGTTAGTTGTGACTGCCCTGGCCTCATGATCCATAGGTCTAAAGCGTCTGGGTAATGTTACGACAGGAAAACATGTGACCATGCTATGTAGTCGAAAATGAACTCATTTGAACAATTTTGACGTTGGCGTAACATTGGAATAAACTGTGATGGATTGCAACAAAATACGGCGAAATCATAACAGTTGGCATCTTTGCAGTTATACTCCATTTCTTGGGGGGTGGGGGTTGCATGCCATGTATGTTCTTGTCTTGATAACCCACCAAACGCTGACAATAAGTATGGGATCTTGTGTGTATTTGATCTTTAGCATGTGTATACACACAAGCCCAACACTCGGCTTGTATCACAGACTGACATAAGTTTACATTTGGGCTAACAGCAGAGTGAGAGCTATATTATCAATGGTTTCTCCAGTCAATGGGAAATCATTTACAGCTTAGTCTTTTGTGAAGTTGCACTGGCTCTTAGTGCTGCAGCCTTGGGGGCTAGCTGGCCTTTGGGAACCATCCCAACGCCGACTGTCCTAAAACCCTCTTGGCCGAGAGAGTGGGGGATATAACTTGGGCAAGACACTATAATCAAATTCTAGCCCAAATAGTCTGAACAGCAGTTGCCTTCTCTGCTGTTCTGATGGTCATAGTCGGACATGACTGACTATTGTATATGTATATGTATGTATATATATATACACACACACACACAAAAGCGGTTCAGGCACTAGCAGGTCTGCACATCTGTTGCCCTGGAAGATTGGGAAAATCTTCACTCTTAACCCATCAGGCACTGATTCCTATCATAATGATGATTGTTAGTATTAATTAGAACTCGACATTTCTGTATATTCGAATGAAAAGGGGGGCGGTTGAGGTGGGGGGGATGGGGGTCAAGGGGGAGGGGGCTAAGAAAGGGAGAGAGAGAGAGACAGACAGACAGACAGTGAGAGAGAGAGAGAGAACAGAATGTGGAAAAGATAGAGTACAAAATCTAAAATGGAGAGGGTGAGTGTCTGTGATTGGAGAAGGAAAAAACATAATATTGGAAGGGTGTTTGTGAGAGGCGGGACGGGGGAAGTGGGATTAAGAAAAAAAAAGAAAAAAAGTATGCACTACTTCTGGAGATTATTTTTTGAAAAGAGGTTCATGTGGGGACCTACAATAAACAACCAACTGGACTATTTAACACATAACTAGCTAACTTTAATAAAGAATAGTTTGAAATATATAACTTTTTTCCAAAAAATGTTAACATTTGAAACTGGCAGCACGTGTTCCGTAATTTCTGGAGGCAAAAAAGGTTTCATTACTAAACAGCAGGTTAAAACGTGCTCTACCGTTAAACGTCCCTTGCAAATGCATTCAATATTTTCACGATATTTTGTGTATGGGGCATTTAGTAATAACCTAAATGCCATGCTCTTAACAGCCCTGCCAGTTCTTTTAGCATTTAATAAGGCAGAAGTGTTAACTTCTAAAAACAGAAAGGAATTTTGCATATTTCTTTCAACAATATTACACATTTCAGATGATGATAAACGATGAGGAAGTTCAATTGCATTAAAGCGTTTTTAGCTCCAAGCTTTGCAAGATGATCTGCACGTTCATTAGAGAAAAACCCACAGTGTGAGGGAATCCAGCACATTCCAATATTAGTTCCTCTCATTTGAATACAGTGAATCAAAAATCTTATTTCAAAAATGATATTATAATTAATGTTCGTACAACCTGATTTGATAGACTGCAGAACTGATCTTGAATCGACACAAAATAAAACATTAATCAAGTTTAGGGGCAGATCAATTAGATATGTTAATGCCATAAGGATGGCAATTAATTCAGCTGTAAAAATTGAGAAGCCCTTTCCAATATGATATGACTTATCAATTTTCAAAGCAGGAATTGCATATCCAGAACAGAACTGTCTGTATATATTTTCAGGTGGTGGGGGTATGTTTCAGACAAGTGTGTTTAGGAATAGACTGGGAAAGCAGAAAAAGGAGACAACAGTGAAGAAAGAAAAAAGGCATAAACAAAGAGAGTGATAGAAAAGAGGAAATTTCTAGCACAGAATTTCCAGAAGGCAGGGATGCTATTTATACTGAAAGACCCCCCCGCATCCCCACAGTGTGGAAGGCACAGAAAATGTTTACCATTCTAAACCCAGTTTGGAAGTCATTTGCCATCTTCCTCAGAACATAACGCTACATGCATTTGAAGATGAAGAGATAAACAGTTAACAAAGCCTCCAAACACTTCTCTGACGTTGCCAAGATCCTCCATGTGGAGCGCTGATTTCACTTATACCAGAAACAAGAACAAACAATACCATTAATCATGATGGCCAATGAAGGACTCCTTAGACATACAATGCAAAACCAAGAGACAATCAAGAGCCTTTCACAGGAGAAAATAAAGCCCAAGTAGCAGCTTCTCACAATGTTATTTTACGAAACATTTCAAAACTGGGTGAGAAGATTGTTTGGGGCCATGTTAAATCAATTCAAAGATAGCTGTAACCACTGCTACCATCGCTGCATGACTTGTGTCAAATTTAGAACTGCATTTCTTTTGAAAAAGTGTGAGAAACACACTGCCACAACCGAGGTTAGACCTGCACTAAAATGTGTGAATTGTTTGGTTCCTTTTGAAAAAGTGTGAGAAACACACTGCCACAACCTAGGCCTAAACCTGTGCAACCTGCACTAAAATGTGTGAATTGTTTGGTTCCTTTTGAAAAAGTGTGAGAAACACACCGCCACAACCTAGGCCTAAACCTGTGCAACCTGCACTAAAATGTGTGAATTGTTTGGTTCCTTTTGAAAAAGTGTGAGAAACACACCGCCACAACCTAGGCCTAAACCTGTGCAACCTGCACTAAAATGTGTGAATTGTTTGGTTCCTTTTGAAAAAGTGTGAGAAACACACTACCACAACCTAGGCCTAAACCTGTGCAACCTGCACTAAAATGTGTGAATTGTTTGGCTCCTTTTGAAAAAGTGTGAGAAACACACTGCCACAACCTAGGCCTAAACCTGTGCAACCTGCACTAAAATGTGTGAATTGTTTGGTTCCCTAAACACATAATAAAACTACCCCCCCCCCCCCCCACCCCCCCCCCCCCCCCCCCCCCCCAACCCCAAAAATTATATAAAAGAATCACTTATCCCTGTGTCAGATAGTTTGTTTTTTTCACCGTTTTTGTTGTTGTTGTTGTTGTTTTCCCCCCCTACTCCCTCAACATCAATCATTATCACAGAAATGTCAGTGAAACACTGCAAAATTGTTGATACATTGTGCATTTAGCAGAACAAAAGCTATATGAAATCTGTTTGATAAGTACCATTTTCTGAGGACGATTTTTTTGTGACAAAATGGTTCACCATACAGAGCAAAGCAATCCACTGAAAGTAAAAGTACATTTGTCCAACCATGAATTAACTCACTTTGGATGGCCAGTCTTCTCCTTTCCTCCCATAGAGACCCCAAATGATAGCAGCAGCAGTGAAGTGCTGTCATCGTCACCTCTTTTGTTGTTCATACAAAGAGAGTTAACCAGCACACACAAAGAAGTTTACTGATCTATTCCCAGTGAATGGTTACATGACTAACATGACTCCCTGAAGTGATCAAATGGCATTTCCATTTGTGGAGACAGCACACCAACACACCTTCACAGAGGTATATATGATAATTCATACACATTCATATCTCTGAAATTACATTTCAAAGAGGGAAATAAAGTTATAAATTGTCACATTTACAGTACCATGGATTTAAAGTTATAAATTGTCACATTTACAGTGCCATGGATTTCTTTCTTATTTTCATGTTTGCTGTGGTCATATGTACAAGTGAACATGGTTCCAAATGCCAGTTCCTATCAGAACTCACAAATCAACCATTCAAGGCTTTTATCAGATCAACCTGTCAGAACATTCAGAATGGTAGTGTCATGTAATTAAGTACAAGGAAGTATTGGAGTGAGCATGCCTTCTCATTATCTTCCTTTGAAAAATGTCCTTACAACATTCACAGCTGTGAATGAGAAGTCTAATTGCACACATTAAAGCAAAATGTCACCAAACTCAAAAGTTTACAGCATAAAAAAGTTCACTTGACTGGTGGCCACAGTAAAGACACGCCAACTGCAGCGTCAAATACTGTGCTGTGGATACACAGGTGACGCTGGCAGACAAGAGTTGAAGTACAAGTCATAAAACACAAAAGGCTGCAGTGAGAAACACCAGTCACTACCAGAAGACCAATGACAACAGTAGGATCATACAGCAATCAGTTTCAAACACTCACCTTGTAAAAACACAAAAAACAACAGAACCAAACTGAAAACCTAAGCAACAAAACTGAATTGTGTTGTGTTGTGCTGTATTGTATTGCAGAAAAACACCACCACAACATGTTGGTTGGGACAGGGACAGGAAAGAGGAGTGAAGAGCAGAAGGGTGTCAGAAGGAAATGAGGTGTCACATGCATTCAGTCTGACCCTCTGTTCAACACACAGTTTTGTCTGTCAGTGAACAGCAGCTGAAGAGGGGCACACAAATGAGGGATCACCCAGCACAAATCTCTTATGTCCATAACAGCATCAAACATGGGTTTTTTTTTTAATGGCAAATACAAAAGGTCAAATATCCAAACAAATCAACATAAGGAAAACAGATATGAAAAAACACCAACAGAAAACAAAATCTCACTTACTTATAATCATATGTGATAAAAGCAGATTGGCACAGACACATGCAAGTCTAACCAGAGGTCCAGTATATTCATCTCTTGCTTACAGACTCACATGAAGTCTGGAGCCAACACAAAACATCCCCCTGCCTCAGAGTCCACACACTCATCGTCAGATCATCATATACGCACAGCCCATGTTATCTGCATTCACCAACCAATACACACTCTTCGATCTGCACAATGCGCAAAGCATGCAAGTACACACTTGCACATTCACATATGCATAGTCATTTGTGCACACACACACACACAGGATATAATTTAAGCAACCTTTACACAGCAAGGCAGCATTAACTTAGCCCCAACAAAACAGAGTGGATACAATTCAAGCAGAGTTTCTGAATGACCAACACTTCTGGAGCTCCCAAATCCTCGTTTTCAACACAAAGAAAAACAATCCACAGAGTGCTCTTCCTTTTTTCCCCTGCCACCTGAGCAGCTCATAAAGCTGTAAGCATGCCAAGGCAGAGAGCAAAAGGAAAGCTGTTTGTGTAATGTATCTGGTGACTGCTCATTTGTTGCTGTCTTTCAATGGAGATGAGGAGGTCGGAGAATTCCCTTCTTCGATGAGTGACAGCCGTTTCCGTGTGCGTCGTAGCATGTGCTGACCAAACTGAAAAGAAACCCAGGTGGTTGTGATTCACTGTCTGCTTAGCTGAATGGTAGGCACAGGTATGAGCTGCGCACAGCTAGACTCGGTGACCAGCACATGATTATCAAGTTAACAGTATTTTTCATCACTCCTCTTGTAGTTCTCCATTTGACGAATAGCTTTTTAAGTGACACGTGCATACAAACAAAAAGAAAAAAAGAAAAAAAATTATATATGTGTTCCTTGGTCAGGTCAATAAGGCTCGCCCACAACTTCTTAATGGACACTTCCTCACATTTTGAAAGAAAACACCTGTTTATATGAGAATGGGAGAATTTTACCCTGTTTTTGCATACCTATAATACTACACAGAATATCAACATTACGTAGATTGGATCACACAGAAAAACAACAAAATCCTAATTGATTAATTCTCTCACTCTTAAACACTAAATACTTAAAAGGTACATTGTTACTGCCTCACCCCCCCCCACACCCCCCTCCCTGCCCTCCCCCCAAAACCCACTTCTCTCTCTTTCTCTCACACACGCACAGACACAACAAACACATATAAATCATGGTATGTACAACAGACCACACATACCTTCATCTGAGGACTGTGCTCGGGAGAATCAAAGTCAGGATTCTCGTTCTCCTTTTCGTCTGGGTCAGGACTATGCGGCACTCTGTTGCGGAACTTCTTCCTCAGCGCCTCTGCAATGATGGAGGCTGGGTCAGTGCCAGCTACCTTGGGGCGCGACTGTAGGGGCGTTCCACCTGGTGACCTGTTAAGGCATCGATTGGAGTTCAGTTTAACTTATGTTTGCCTTATGTCCTGAAAGTCATGTTGTTCAGGGTGTGGGTACTGATGCATCGGCATTATGTTTGATCAACATAACAAACAAACATTCAAGTAAATCTTGGGGAACGACATTAAAATGGAATAAGAAAAAAAAAAAAAGAAAAAGAATTTGGATAAATCAAATAAAAGAAAGAAAAAAACAGAAATCAAGGTATGTCCTGTATGTGAACAAATTAAGGTGTATTCCTTATCTGCACACATTAAGGTGTATTGTGGATCTGCATAAATCAAAGCGCACTCCAGACCTGCACAAATGTATAACTAAGATGTATTTCAGACCCACACAATTAACATGTATTCCAGGCTTGTACAAATAAAGTGTATTTCAGAACTAAACAAATTACAAATCATGATATATTCCTGAAGTACATAAATCAACTTTTAAAAGTGAGTTAAGGTGTAATCCGGATCTGTAATGTTTACAGAGGCACTGCAGAAAGCCTGGCTTCTACCATGCCTTACTAGGAGTTGTAGCCAGATGTACAAAACAAACATGTCGGAATGCCCACATTATATTACTGTTCAAGAAAGTTCAATCACCATGGCATTATGACAATCAGCATTACACAGCCCTTGTTGTATGCCTGTTACATATGTTATGATTGTGATATATGTTTGTCAATCTCTCAAACTTTACAGTCTAAGGGGAACAACCTGAGACCAACACCTTGTCTCACATGGGGCTCAATCTAATTTGACTTCAATTTCACTGTGCAGTATGAGGGACTGCTATGGCCTAATGAGCTTTAACTCATAACAAATGCATGGTAATGTATCACTGAATGACTATCTGTGTTACCCCCCCCACTGATCTCAGCTACCATCAAAGAATGTTTAGTGGTGAATCATTCTAATATTTATGTAATTAGGTCGAATTCTGAGTAGACTGGTATTCATTACATGTCCGTGCTCTTTCCCATCCCTCCCTCTGTGTATCGTCTTTGGATGTTGACTGTTTCCACTGTAATTCATTATATTTTGATTTAGTATGCGGCATATCAATTATTAGCAGTATTTCCATGATGAAATAATACTCTTCTGTTTGACAATGTTTAAGAATATCAACAATGATCACAGTTTCATGATCCAAAATAATAGAGTTATAATCTAAATCATGCTAATTCTTATCACTCGTGTCCAAGCACACAGCAAAGCCTTTATGTGATCTAGCACTCCAGGGCTTATGGGTTAATTCAGCGAATTGTGCTAACTTGGTGCCAACTATCCGTAGTCTGAAAGCTTATGGGTTAAGCCAGCTAATTGTGCTAACTTGTTGCAAACTATCCATTCAATATGATGGGCATCATCACAATCCCATTCCACCGAAATGATTTCTATCAGAAACATTAATCAAAATTGATAAATAAACATAAAACAATTGCATGTACATTTGACAGCAGAATTAAACTTTTTTAAAAATTTATTATTCATTCTTCATATTCTTCTGATTTATAATAAAAGTAAATTGTTGTTGAAAAAGAAAGAAAAAAGGGATGAGGGGAGTGGGGCAGAGGGAACCTTCCTGTCCCAACTAACCTCTTCACGGGCTTCAGTTTCACCTTGCCCAAGTCTTTGAGGACGGCAGCCATGTCCACGACTCCTGATTTGCCTTCTTTGGCCCCCTCCTTGTCTCCCTCAGACACTGATGACAGTGATACCTGATGGACAATGTGGGCAAAAATGGGTAAGACAGAATTTTTTTTTTATTTGGCTAAAACATATACAATGCACATAGAATGTTTCTTCTCCAAGAATAAAGACATAAAAATGGGCTGTACTCTGGTATGAACAGGAACTGAGAATCAAATGTGTCACCTCATGGACAAGAAGCCAAAATTGAGATGAACAGAAAGCAGGCAGCAAGAAGGCCTGTTTCCCTTCCTTTCCTGGCAACACCAGTCGGGCACAGTCAAGTGATGCTGAAAGGAATAGCGCTCTAAACGCCACCTTTGAGTTACAATGCAACGCTCAGAATCTGACAGATGTCAGGGATGAAACCAAGGGTGAATAACCCTTCCCCTCTTTCAAATTAATCTGGATGAATTATACATCAATATTCATACAGCATACAAAAAGAGAACTGGCATTTTGCAGGGAAGTATACTGGTTATTATGATTCAAATTATCAGTAAGAAATTAAGTAAGAAAGCAAATTAAAAAACAAAAACAAACAAAAGAGCAACAAATGTTTACCATGTTGAAGAAATTCAATGAAATAGAAAAAAGAAGCATTTTAACCATGTTAGGAAAAAAAAAAATCAGCTTCCTGAATAAAACTCCAAAATCTGCATACTTTGTAAAGTTACCAACATAAAATCCCCTGAAACTGAACATATTTCCCTGAAAGAGTAAGCTGAGAGTATCTAGGTTTGTTTCTGTGAAATGTTATTGTTTGCAAATCACAAAGGAGAGGGGTGAGAAAGAGACAAAGTAAGAGAAAGAAAGAAAAAGAATGAGGGTGTTCGTTTTTAGTGTGCAAAGAGGCACACATGTATGTATATATGCATGTGTGTGTGTGTGTGTGTGTGTGTGTGTGTGTGTGTGTGTGTGTGTGTGTGTGTGTATATATATATATATCTGGGTGGGAGTGACTGATTTTTGTAATTCTGGAACATCTGCTGCTAGGGTCTAGGGACCTCCTAGCTAAAGTGTGCATTTCAATATATAAAAAAAGTAAAATAAATGAGTTTTTTTCTTTAGATTTTTCTTTTAATGAAAAAAACAACAACAGACAAAAAACCCAGAAATACTCCCATCCATGGAATAGTGGGAAGTGGAAACAAATACATATTGCAAACACACACACAAATCACCTGTTTTAACATGTCACACAGTGAACCTGTGCCGTGTGAGCCAGTCATTGTCCTGCCAAACAATGGTGCTGATGGTGGAGGTGGGGGTGGAGGTGGTGGGGGAGGTGGAGGGGGTGGTGGTGGTGGTGGAGGGCAGGAAGGAGGGGGAGGAGGGCAGGCAGCTGGAACACTTGTAGCAGGGGCTTCTGAAACAAAAAGGAAAGCAAATTTCAAATGAATAAAAATCGAAACATGTAATCTTATTTTCAATAACATATCTTTCATAACGCATGTCCGCCGAGACAGTACCATCTTCTCTGTTGTTCCACTAAGTGGGACTGCCATCAATGCACAAATCAGTACCAGGTACATCAACATTGTCAGCCCATGATGAAAAGTTTTATTAAAGACCAGCCTCCTCATTCCCTACATCCACTTGTTCTCCTAAAGCAGCACCAGGTGCATCAACGTTGTAAGCCCAGAATGAAGCCTTTCGTTGCAGATCATCTTCCTCATTCTCCACATCCGCTTCTTCTTCATGCTGCTCTTGATAACTTTCATATTTGCATGTCATCTCTGTTTTAGACAGTCTTAGCAAAGAAAACACTATGGTAATGAACCGGAAGTACTTAACTCCCATGCTTTCCTGGTTCATTCAGCAGTCATGCCACATCAACCTTCAGGTGATTCTGTCTCAAGCAAATTACAAAAACACTTGGAGGGTTGGGTGAGGGGGAGGGGCAAATTGCAAATTAAGTCCTACCCATGCTGTTCAAAAGGTTGCTCAAAGGAGGGAGACCGGTGAGCTGACAGTAATGGATGAGCATCATGCTGCATGTGAGAGATGAAAACATATATACACACCAGCAAGCCTAACATGAACTTGTCTTCATCAGGTGTAATTTATATTTACTTGATTCAATGAATACTTTGGTGGAAAAGAAAACTTAACTTAAAAAAAAAGGCCCTGAAAGTTGCAACAGACAAAAAATGGAAGCATCAAAATTACCACCACTGAACAGTTCCTGTTATGTCTGGCAGGAAACAATTCAAAGACTGAGGAAAGATTATGACTGCTTAGGAGGGAGTGACAGAAATACTGAGAAGTTTGCAGCCAAGATCCAACGGTGTCATAACCTAAGTACATATCACAAAGTAAAATAATGGGGAAAAAACCCTTTAAAAGAAAATCACTGAAATGCCAATCTGTAAATCTGTATAACAATAAAAATACTTCCAATTAACTGCATGCATGTTTCATTCAACGCAACCTACCACTACGTCCCACTCACCAGATGCCTTTGTCTCCTGCAACAAAATCAGATCTGCGATCTGTTTTCTCAGTGTTGCCAGCTCGTCTTCCATCATGGAAATTTTCAACATCGTGGCTGGGTCAGCCTGCTGAGAGGTTTCCCCAACCCCGGACAGAAAATCGAGTGGCGTAGAACTGCGCTCCAAAGCATGTGTGGGATTGACAACGCTGGGGTGCATGGTATGGCTGTCAGCAAAATCTGCTGTATGGTCCCACAGTGCGGTGTTGGTCTCACCAGTGGGGTTGAAGTGAGTGTACTTGGTGCGGCCCGCCCTGGAAAAGGAAAGGGTGTGCTAAATATAAAAAATATTGAAAATAAAATAAAGTGAAGCAAAGGACTCCTAAAGCGTAATAGCGATGGGGGGTGGGAGGGGTGAGGGTAATGTATCTTACATACGACTTTATCCAATGATAAATCATGTAAATGAAATTCATTAATCTAATAGCCCATTCAGCTATGAGGGGGGCATTTAAGACCTCAAAACAAACACAGTTCTGTCTGTATTGATTGATCTTAGTTTCTGACCCAAAGATGATTCTAAATGACTAGCTTCATCTACACACCTCAAAATGCCCTGACTAAACTGACCTGACTAATCTGATCTTAAACCAGAAACTCAAGGTTTTGAACACCAAAACCTCTTCTATCATTCTCAGAATGAGAAAGATCTAAACCTCAGGATTTTAAGTTTGTATCTACCTCAAGTCTGTGGTATACAGTGCATGATGGCGATCTTGGGAGGCACTGTACTGATCTCACCAATGACAAAAGTAGATGGGCATTCAGAAGGCAGTCAAGCAAATCACAGATGTCAAATAACTATCAAATTCATTCAGGTACAGGTCAGTGATTATGCTCACACAAACTCAGTGCTTTTTCCTATGGCATAATACAATAATACAAATCCATATTTTTTTGTGCAATAAAAGTTATCCATTAGTGGATATGAGTGTTAATGGATGTATGTTAAATTAACTTATAACAGTGCTTTGTAATACATCCTGGACACAACACATTTTCATCCAATAAACTTACCCTATTGTAGATGATTATAATGAGAAAGCATGGCTCTTTATGTTTGCAATAATATCCTTGTCAACTTGAAGGGCAGGTATTAATTTCAAAAAGTGGTACCGTTCCACAGCCAAAATCCCTTGCAGATCACTAAGATTTGCATGTGGTTTTGTTTTTCTTTTTATCACAATATCAGTGACGCTGATAATATTAATGCAAGACAAGTTGGCAAGTTAACATCTATTCAAGGGACAGACTCAGCTCAACCACAGCTTCAATGAGGGTCAAGGTCAAACACAATAATTAGGTAAAAGAAATATATATAATGCAATTCACTTTATCAAGCTTATTCTATCTTTGTCAAGTTAGAATTATATGACCATGCTGACATTTTCTACAACCCTACGAATGTCATCATGGTTTACACACACCCCTCTTCCCAACCGCATCTCACCCTTCTCCACTTCCCCTTCCCCCCATTATCACCCTGTAATCCATACAAGCTGCTGTGGTGAAGTGGATAGTGTCACAGACTTATGCCTGGGAGGACACAGGTTCGATTCCCAGAGAAGGCGAGCATCCTCCTCATCCTTTTTCATCATAAATATAACAAAACGTCCCAACTGAACGCATGTAGATTTCATGCCTTGCTCTCATAGTCATGGTGACCTCAGTTTGGATACCCCTCCTCCTCTGTGCTTGGAGTGAGTCTTTTCAAAGTCTTCAGTATAAACAGATTAATGGGGGGCTGTCACTGGAGGGACTTCACTCATTTGGGGGAGTGGGGGGTGGAGGTGCTCACCCAGTCTGGCTCTGCAATTAAGCCATTATTGTTGTCAGGAAGGGTTTTAATAGGTGGTTTCTTTAGTTACTATGCTAAATCAGAACAGGTACTACTGAACACCAATGAGGTGACTCAGCAGTAGTGCAGGGTCTCCTCTTGTGTGTGGCATCCTGCCAACCACACATAGGTGGCTCCCTGTGGACTACCATTGCTGGGACTGTAACAGACAAACCTAGGTGTGGCTGTGTAAGGGGAACTCGGAATGAGCGGCGTGGGAGTAATGCTACTGAAACAGTACAGATGAAGAGGCAGCAAAAAAAAAAAAAACCCCAAAAAAACCCAACAAAAAACAAAAAAAACCACCCCGGTCCCTGTAACCCTAGGAACCCTGACATGGTTTTCACATACCATCTGCAGCCAACATGAACCCGCCCAGCCCCATCACATTCCCCACTCCCAACATCCCCTCACCCATTTGTTCCTCTCACCTGACCACCTGTTGGTCCTCATCCTCCTCCACCCAGATGCCGTCATCCATGGAGAAGGAGCTGACTGAGGCATCCTCCAGACTGCTCTCCAGGCTGACAAACCGGGTGCTGGTGAGACGGGCACTGCCCAGAAGGTTCGTCTGGGTACAATCAGTCATGTCCGTCAATAAAGCTTCCACAGCACAAGAGTTAATTTTAGTTATGTGTCAAACTGTCACTGTAAAAGTTATATCTATATATATCTATATATATATATATTTTTTTTTTTTTAAAAGAGAACTGAGAAAGAAGAAGAAGAAGAAGAAAAAACAAGAGAGGCAAGGCCTTCAAGACTCACTTGTGATACACTAAAAAAAAAATAAATAAAAAATCTAATCATTAAAATGTGTTATGTATTTGTTATTATAAAGCTTTGGGTAAAAAAAAAAAGAAAAAAAGAAGAAGAAAAGTCCTAATCGTGTTCGGGTGAGAAGAAACTGTCTTACCCATTACACTGTCGTGGCTCCTTAACTGGCGTTCTAAAATTTAATATTTGAACATACTTTTTTAAAGGGCAATAAATCGATTGCGGTATTCGCAGTGAGAACGCTGTTTAAATCATATTATTCTGGTGTATCTTGGGCATTCAAAAAATCTTTAAGGGCAATAAAAAATTCTTTTTAAGTCCGCGGTAAAGGAGATGTGGCTATCGCTGCAATCACACTGCAACATTTAGCTGTTTTCTCTAGATCTAGATAGATGTACAAGTTTAGTTACACCCACCGGGAATGTAACGATTCAGTTCAATTCAATTTCTCTTTTATGTTCGTTCTAGTTTTATAGTATTAAAGTTGATATGAAAATTGAGTATTTTGTTAACTAATAACATGTAGAGCCAAATACATGTACTTCTAAATGTCGTATGAAGTGAAAAGGACTTATGAGAAAAGTCAAGACAGGAAATTTTTACGTTTTATCAATTCAAGGGCATTAACTCACATGGTTTACAATTTTTAACTATGAATTCCAACTGATTCGGTGGATATTTTTATGGCATTTTGGGCATAATCCAGTAAGTGATGAGGCGTTCACAAATCTTTCTCTGAATAAATATTTAACGGTCTCCTTCTCCAACTTTCCATCACATGTTATCGTGTATTGTCCATTGAATATAGGATTGAACGGGCAGGTCAACAACTTGAAACAAAATGGTGTCATTCGCGTTCGCGAAGAATATGAGCATGCGCTTTGAATGTGTATAAATATGTGTACGCAATTGATTTTTGCCCATGACCTTCGGGCTCAGCCAATAGATCTATAAAATCCACTCGTCATATTGGTTTTAGTATTTTCCAAAAAAGACCACTTGGGCGAATGAACATAGTGAAAGCCATGTACACTGAGAGTAAAACACACAAGCTTTTTATGTATTGAGTATAATTTCAAAATGTAACGTTTAAGATGAGAAAGATCAGTTTAAAGCAAATTAAGTCCCCTAGCATTAATTACAGATTAATTTCCCTTTTTTACTATCTGCACCAAAACGTTTGCAAAATAAATAAAACTTCCATGCTTAGCAAAAGAAGTTCCTGTTTGAACAAAAAATTATAACAATGACTGTTCTTGTTGTTGTGTCAGAATATCAGATCAAAGTGCCAAGTTTAGAGAATAAAAAATATATAAATATAACAGTAAATTCAGTTTGCATATAATTTGGCTTCTTTTTTTAATTCTTTTTGTGCCCAACCCAGAGGTGCAATATTGTTTTAAACAAGATGACTGGAAAGAACTGTTTTTTTCCCTATTTTTATGCTTAATTTGGTGTCAACTGACAAAGCATTTGCAGAGAAAATGGCAATGTTAAAGTTTACCACGGACACACACACACACACACAGACAACCGAACACCGGGTTAAAACATAGACTCCCTTTGTTTACACAAGTGGATCAAAAAAGACATTTTGAGGGGAAAACCAAAAAGCCAAACACAGCTATAAAATCGCTACCTATAATTTATATCACACTGGCTTCTGTGTGACTGACCTGAAGACCTTACAGGTGGAATTCCTTCAACAGGCCAAACACAAGAAGCCAACACTACAATGTGTCACACAATGGTTTCTACAGACTGAATGCAGACAATTGGGCAAATAAAATGTGTTTTTCACTTTCCCAGGGTCATTTATAAAGTCGGTATACTGCTACATGACAACAAGCAACAGCTGTTTTTCTATTTCTTTCCTCTTTTTTTTGTTGTTGTAGAGGATGCAGTTCCTTTTTTTCCATCCAGTGAACTTCAGCCTAAAACTCTTGGAGGATACACAACTACAGTTTAATTATTCCCCTTCCTAAACACTTCAGCTCTTCAGTGACTGTGCACTCATTGCAAAGCCTGAAATAATGTGAATATCTGGAAATGTAAATTTACTATAGACACTAGATGGTAATCCATTTTTCTGTGTGTTACTCTGCTTTTATCATGTTTCTAACATTTTCTTTTTATTTGTAATCACAAGCTCAGTAGGTGGTACACAGTGGTATCATTTTCATGCTGCTGGAAAGGTCATAGCTATTATTACATTTTGCATTCAACACACTCATCAGAAATAGCTAAACCGGTCTGTAAAAGAATCTTGAAATTAACTTCATAGTTCAATAATCAAAAATGTCAATCTCAGGAATTATATACAGGTCTTTATGCACAAGAATACCTTTGAACTGCAATGTTACTGTTCCTTTCGTTGTCACCATTGTGATTAAATCAAATAAATATAATCCTGTCCATCCTGTTTTTATGTGTTTTGCATTAATTTAGTTCCATACTCTAGCAGCAAAATAAAAAATCTATAACCCCCAGAAGACTTTAGTTCTGTGCTTCCTGCACCCTTTCCTCTGTCTCCCGCAACCAGCCACAAACTGCAGAGAAAAACAACTCACCTGAAGGTGGATTCTCTGGGCCTTGAAGCTGGGCAAAAAGTGACAGACTTTGCGAATAAAATTCCTGCGATTCAAGCCCTTCTGTTTCCTCCACCCTTGTTGCTGAAACGAGCAATCAAAATATCAACTTGATGCAGTCTTGTCACACACCAGTTTTCACATATTGAGGCCTGTGCACTTTACTGTCTTTAGGCACAAGGAAGGAAGGAGAGAATGGAGGAAGTAAAACGAGGAATGGAGTGGAGGAATGAAGAAAGAGCAACTATTCTTTAAACTGTTTCTTTTGAAATTCCAATTTCATTATTGAGACACTGCTATTGTGTACTAAGGCACTAGTCTAAAAATAAACCCACAATGATGAAACCACTATTTTAATCCTATCTACTGAAAAGAAAAAGAACTAATTCTGAATGAGCAGTGACAGACAAGGAAAAGCGGGTGGAAAGTCAATCAAAATCAGTTCTCACCATGTGCAGAAAGACACGGGCCAGGTTTTCCAGCAGCCATGACAGCACATCTTCTGCATCCTCCTCTCTGTCATTGTGATGTCCTGCCTCCAAAATATCCGTCACTGTCACAAGCTTGTCTCCCATGCTTGTCACATTCAGTGAATGGGTGATGCTTGGAAAACTGTTCTTAAACTTTTTTTTCTTGAGTTACCTGAAACATATTCATTTTAAAAATACTTTTATTCACAGTCTTTGGTGTGATATAATCAACAATAATGTCATATGAGTGAGTGAGTGAGTGAGTGAGTGAGTGAGTGAGTGTGTGTGTGTGTGTGTTTCAGTTTCAGTAGCTCAAGGAGGCGTCACTGCGTTCGGACAAATCCATATACGCTACACCACATCTGCCAAGCAGATGCCTGACCAGCAGTGTAACCCAACGTGCTTAGTCAGGCCTTGAGGGGAAAAAAAAAAGAAAAAAGAAAGGTGAATAAATGAGATAAGCTTACACAAATAAATAAATAAATAATAATAACTAAATGTGTGTGTGTGTGTGTGTGTGTGTGTGTGTGTGTGTGTGTGTGTGTGTGAGATACACTGGATTCAGCGTGCACTGACATGATGCCAAGCCTCTGCATCAGCTGTTGGGCGGGGGGTGGGGTGAGATGGTGATTTTGGGGTGTGTGGGTCATTAATGTACAACAGGAAAAGAAGGGTCATAGAACACTACCTTGTGGGATACTACTTGTGATATCTGCATGCTGTGATGTTCCATTCACAACCACCCTCTGTTTCCTTTGAGACAAAGTCCTTGATCCAGAGTAATAGACTAATACCCTACCTGACACTCCATGTGCGTGGACCTTAGAAAACTAAAACTAAGTCATCCAGAAAAACAATAGTTTCTGTCCCTATTAGTATGTATAAGCTACTATAAAGAAACTGAATACATTAACGTAAAAAAAGACGTCGCAACAGACGTAAAAATAAAAAAAATCGAAACTTACGTTCACTTCAGTCTACAGTGAGCGACATCGTCATATCCTTTGAATTCCCCGCTTCCCGGAAATGACTGTTGACAAGGGGGGGTCACCCAAACGTGTTCAGGGGAAGCTAGCCTGATAGACGATTTGCCCTGGATTCTTCGTTGTGTTTCACTTCAGCTGGGCGAGAAAGTAGGAAGGAGAGCCCTGTCCCTGTTGAAGGGAGGACGAGAAAGATGACAGGGTTTCGATTCCTGTGCAGTATATTTTTCGTGATCCACGCTTGTGGATTTTTCATTGGTGAGCCATTTGTTGATTTAATCAGTGGTTGAATAACAAGTTAAAGGATGGTCATTGTTCCAGTTCACTCATTATCGATCGATCACCATCCCCATGCTACAGCGTTACAACAATAGCTGTGGAATTATCAGTATGATATGCATTCGCCCAATAATTCACTCTTTCTCAGTCGTGTAACAGCATCATGCGTATGCATAGCATTGTTCACCTATAAGAAACGTGATTTGATGTGTACACCGCATATATATATATATATATATATATATATATATATATATATATATATATATATATATCTTAGAGTCCATCAGTTTGCGTAGACATGTATTTTGTCAGTTTGTGTGTCTGTGGGTAACCGCTGCTTAGAACTCTCTGTCTGTGTGTCTGTCTGTGTGTCTGTCTCTCTCTCTCGGTTTCAGTGTGTGTGTGTGTGTGTGTGTGTGTGTGTGTGTGTGTGTGTGTGTGTGACTTTTTATGTTTTTCCTGTGTAATTATATTTATGCCTTTATTCAGTATTATATAGGATAGAGCCTATTTTAGGGTGGGGACTGGATTGTGAGTTTCTCTCTCTCTCTCTCTCTCTCTCTCTGGGGTGGGATGAGATAGACTACAACTGTTGTCCTGAGTTTTATGTAAATCAAATAGGATATATTAGTACATTTTTGTTGCATGTTTTATAATTGTTTGGTCTTCTAAGTAAGGGTTAACTGCAGATCTTTTAGTTTTGGTCAGTGAAAAGTAGGGCATGATCATGGATTTATTGACTTACTCAAATCAGCGGAAGGAAGAAAGGCATGTCCTGTTTCAAACTTTTATTGATTGTATTGTAAATCTATTTTAATGACAGCTATTCACTTCTTCTAACCTGTGGTATACTTGTTTTGTTTTCCGCCTATAGAAGGAAGATTTGCCCTTTACAGTTACGTTTATAACATAGTATTACTTTGAGCTTGCCCTTATATTCAGAGGTTCCTGCTTTTGATTCTCTCTCTCTCTGTCTCTCTCTCTCTCTGTCTTCCTCTCTCTCTGTGTCTTTCTCTCTCTGTGTCTCTCTCTTTCTGTCTCTGTCTCTGTCTGTCTGTCTGTCTGTCTCTCTCTCTCTCAGTCTCTGTCAGTCTGTCTGTCTGTCTCTCTCTCTGTCCTTAATTAATGATCAAAGTCATACAAATGAATATGTTTCCAGCTTTGCAATCATTTGCCTAATAATATGAAACCACATCTTTTCAAAGAAATCTTTGAACAGTAAATACTGGTTAAAAGGAAACTGTAGCACTGAAACCCTTACATCCTGGTTATGTATAAAATTTCATTGTACTTTGTTGTAAAACTAGACAGCCTTTTCATTGTACTTTGTAGTAAAACTAGACAGCTATTGTATTACCAGACACTACCATGGTAATAGTTCTTTTTTGTGTGCTGCACAGTGTACTGACTATTATATATATGTGTGTATGAATCATATCATTTCCTGGTATCACAGTTTTGTGTGTGAATCATATCTTTTCATGGTATCACAATTTTATGCCTTTGTGCATTTTATGTACAATATTGTACCATTATTTTTTTGTACTGTTACATTGATTGCAGAACTTTGCCAGTTCTCTCAAACTACAGTAATTGTTTGCCATGAAATCAGGAACAGATAGAAAGTTTTTTTTCTTTTCAAGTTACTTTTTTTTCTTATCATTATATTGTTTGTTTGTTTTTTTGTTTTGAATTTATGGTGTTTTCCCAGTCTAATAGTTTAATCCTTAACTGCCCCATTTTTGTTTTATGTCTAAATCAGTGCATCTCTGTCTCATTCTGTCTGTGTTGCGCTCTCTCTCTCTCTCTCTCTCTCTCTCTCTCTCTCTCTCCACACACACACACACACACACACACACAACACAGGCTTGCACACACACACACACACACACACACACACACACACACACACACACACACACACACACACATCTATCTATCTATCTGTTTATATTGTTTATTTATTTATTCATATGTGTGAGTGTGTGTGTCTGTGTCTGTGTATGTGTTTACTAATTAAAGTTGGATTTTTATTTCAGAACAATGCTAGGGAAAAATTTGCTTCCATGGATTTGTGTGTTTATGCTTAAAGTAAATGCTACACTTGGTACTTCAGTTTAAATTTTATTTGAAAAAAATTGCACCCGGACCATCACTCAAGGTCAGGTGTAAGACTAAGAGAAAGAAAAAATCTGGCTGACGATGTGTGTGGTTTGAATCACATTTTCCACTGAAAAGCTGCTCCACAATTTGGGTCTCACTGTCAGTCTGTTCTGCCATTCAAGGTGCAGTCTTTTTCTGTTTCAGTCTTTTATGCAGTGTGCAGCAACCTTAAACTGCCTGTGTGACTGCCCAGTGGGCTTGCTGAGAGGCATAAGTAGTACATGCTGTTCAGAGAAATTATCCACGATTACATGTATGTGAACAATGTGTGTTCAGCCTGGTGTGTGTGTGTGTGTGTGTGTGTGTGTGTGGAAGCACAGCACGAGACCCAGAAATGGTGTGGAGGCCACTGTGGGGGTAAAAGGCTTGAAAGGAATGAAGACAGTGTGGTCAGGGTTATGGCAGTCTGTCAGTCTTCACAGTTTGTCAGTCTTCTAAAAATGATACCTCACATTGTCTTCATTCTGTTAGGATGATGAAGGTGATTGGAAATGGTCCCTTTGTTTTTAATAAATTTAAACTGATGAGTTTATCTGACAAAGCGTAATGATAATTATAACACACCACTACCAATACTGATTAATTTGTTTCTCAACCTTACAGAAGAAGGGTATGGTTTGTTTCTTGATTCTTCATGTAATGTTTTTTTTTCCCTTTCAACAGACAGTGTGCATTCCCAGTATCATTCCCCCTTACAATCTGTTTTGTGCATGACACTATTCATAGGTATGTGATTACAAGCCAGTAAAACAGAGTATGGCATGTATATTCCATTTTTGTGTGCTTAAGGTTACTATCCTTTATCACTATGATATATCCATTGAAATTTCAAATGACATATCTTTTGCCATTGTTATCTAAAAATGATATTTGTCTGTAGAGACCTTGGCACACCTACACACTAGTTTCTTACCATGTAAACTGCAACCAAGCCTTGAAGGACAAATACTTGTATAACATGTGACATTTTTATTAGGTCAGGTATTTTATTTCTCACATTGATTTTATCCTGTTCCTGCTGAACTGATCTTTAGAACTGTAGGCACATGAATTGATGAAAAAGAATTTATTGGCAGACCATGCTATGGTGGGTCTGAATTAGCTTGAATTGTTTATAGCTGTTTTAACTAAGATGATAAACACACATGCATGTGTGCGTGTGCGTGCATACGTGCGAGCGCACGCACGCACACACGCGCACATGCGCACACACGCGCACATGCGCGCACACACACACACACACACACACACACACACACAGATACACACCACAACACGGAAGTGCATGCCTTGTCACAGCTACTGAGCAAAATTAGGTGAGGAAGTGAATAAGAGAAAAGGACAGAATCATAGATCCTGTACCTTTACTAATTCAAATTAGTGTATGAAAAAAAGTCTTTCATTTACTTACTTTGTGCTCCCACATCATTAGGTGAATGAGGTGGTCACAACACTCCATTCTTTGCTGTCCTCAGCCAGTTTGCTGGTGTCATCCCATCATCTGTCAACAGATCTGAAGTTTCCCTCCACTTATTGCCTCCAGTTCATCTTGGGCTGTCCTCTCATTCTTTGGCCTGTATGAGTCCAGTTCAGTGCATGGCGTGTGATTCTTGATGTGGAGAGCCTCAGCACATGTTCTAGCCAGTGGAGACATAGTTTGCAAACAATGGTAACACTAGTTGCTAACAGGATCTCTCTCTCTGACATTCATTTGACATAAAATCATGCCTCCCCCAAATCTTTCTAACCTTTATTTGTTGACTGATTCAGTAGTAGTCTTAACATATGTTTTGTCAGTTCCTTCTTTCAGGACATTTTCCTTTAATAATTAAGTGCTGAAAAGCAGCACTGATCTTTTTTTCACCATCCTCTGACAAGCAACTAATTATAATTTTGTACTGAATCAGGTCAAACTTGATGCTGCAACTAGAAATAATTTTGTACCGAATCAGTTCAAACTTGATGCTCAATTACCCACGGTTGCCTGTTATGCATTGGAGAGAACTGAGAATGCCTGACAGAGCTCATACAACACAGTATGATAAAAAGTTTTGTACAACTGAATGAAGGTACAATAATTATGATGTAATGAAATATAATTTACGACAACAAAAACAACAGTATAATGTAGCAATGTTATACTGTGCAAAATTTTGGAAAGTAGCAAAGGGCAGTTCAGTGCTTAACAGTACATTATATTTCAGGCGGAGCAGCACAACACAATAATATACTATAGTATTGTGAATAGTGTAAGAAGGATATCATGCATTTTTCAGGTTAAGCAGGTGTTCTTGATGAAATTCACTATTCTGTACTGTACTCTTCTCTATTGTACTGTATAAGGACACAACATACTATGTTGCATTATGTTATTTACATTGCATTATGTATACTGCATTACTTTAATTAGCTAAATTAACATGCTGCATCACACAACATTTCATCATATTGTTATATGTTATTCTGTATAATTATAGATCACATTATTAGATATATTAGATGGCATCTCATCATAATGCAGTATGTTTGAAAGTAGTGATATGCTGTTGTAATATACTGGGACCATTCCAACGACAACTGTCCTAAAGCCCCACTTGGCCAGGAGAGTGGGGATGTAACTTGGGCGTTATGCTCTCCACTATAATTCAGATAGTTGGGACAGCAGGTGAATCCTCTACTGTTCTGGTGGTCATGGTCAGACTTGGATGCCTGTGATACATACATGCACACTGCAGGGTATCGCCTAGTATGCATTCAGCAACACAATACAGCTACACACAGCGCACCTTGCCAAGTGTGTTAATTATTATTTTACACATTTTTCAGGACAAGCAGAGGCAGTGGTATGGAGGACAGAACAGCCGGTGAACTACTACGTGCACTACGCCTCCATCACTCCGGTTCGATTCCTTGTGCCGAGCCTCTCAAGGGAAGCTACATGGTATTTCCGAGCCGTGAAATCACCGGACGATTGTGATCACAAAGACATCAGCATGTAAGAGGGTGAAAAAGTACACACACACACACACACACACACACACACACACACACACATGTATACATGCATACATTCATATGCACGCACATGTGAGTGCGAGCGCACACGCGCGCGCGCACACACACACGCACACACACATGTACATATGCGCATACATACAACCATTCATACCAACCTTTCTGCCTACATGCTTTTCTACTCTGGCTTTGATAACAACTGACAGACATTCAAAAGCAGTTCTCTGTGTGCTGCCCCAGGGACTAATCACAGAATTAACTCACTCAGTACGGCCAGTCCTCTCTTCTCCTCTACACAGACCCCTCGGATGTCCAGTGGGTGTCTGACTGACCCAACCTTTAGCTTCCGTCATCAGAATTGTGGTATTCTTTGTCAACATTCACCTCTTCAGTATAAGAGCCTTCCGCTTGCAATGTTTTGATGGTGATAATTGGGGTGAAACGCTGTTAATGTCGTCTCTTTCGCCGTTCGTATGGAGAGAGTTAAAGGAGAAGAAGAATAGAAAAGAATTATGTACACGTGCAGTTTGATGTACCAGCCTTTTGAGGGTCTGAGATACAGATTAACAAACCAGGGAAACTCCAAGTAAGAAAAAAAAAGAGTGCTTTTGAGTCACAGATAATCTTCATCGCAAGATATTCCATTTTACTTGAATTTCCCATTCTTTTTTTTTAGCTTTTTATTTGTTTGAATTTATTGCTGTTATTTCAGCTATTTATTTGTTTGAATTTATTGCTGTTATTTCAGTTATTTTATTGTTTGAATTTATTGCTGTTATTTCAGCTGTTTATTTGTTTGAATTTATTGCTGTTTAAGTAGTCTGCTACAGAAGAAAGGAATTGTAATAAGTTTTCAGGTTTGTTTGTGTTTCCAGTTCCCTTCAGTTTGGCAGTTTGCCACTGGTGAATCCTCTGAACGAGACCTTTCCAGAACATTTCTACCTTGAGCGCACTCAACTGGCTCAGCTGAGCGTGAGATCAGACAACGTCAGTGTCGCTCACACGGTGATGTTCCCCCAGAGTGGGGACTGGTACGCCATTGGTTTCATACCTGAACGCAATGACAGAATTGAGCAAAAGGTTTGAGACAACAAAAAAAAAAAAAAGAAAAAAAAGAAGAAGAAAAGTTGTTGTTTTTTGATACAGTATGTCACAGAAAATACGTCATACAATGTATTTCAGTACAGAGCTGTTCTGTGTTTATGTGTATCATGAATATGATATCAGTAAAAAACCAGCATGTGAATGAATGTACATTATGTATTTGTACATTGGAGAGCCTAAATTTACACTCACTTTGCAAAGCTGAATTATGAACTCAGTATTTATTCTCAGCTGTGTGTGTGTGTGTGTGTGTGTGTGTGTGTGTGTGTGTTGTGTGTGTGTGTGCGTGTATTTCCAGTCAGGTAAATCTTATCTATATGTGAGTTTATGTGTGTCTAATTATGTATGCCTGTATATACGCTACTGATATCAATTTATTGGCATGCATTAGGGCAGTAGGGTGTAAAATGCGTCATGAGACTTATTTTGTGTAACACATGTTAGCCAATGTTTAACATATTTTGTGTAACAAATGTTAGCATATATGCTAAACAGAGATCTTTTTTAAATTTTTTTTAATCCCCATTCAATCAGTTCAAGTTTCATGTTGGTTTTGGGCTGGTATAATTCAGAACGTATACTCATTTGTCTTACATTGTGTCTGTAATGGATTTTTTCTCTTCATAGGCTGTGGTATTTTGAATTGAAGGGTCTGAAGGTTCAGTGTGAATACAAGTTCAGTGCCTCCCTGGAGCTGAAGGAATTGCCTGATCACCTGTATCTCCGTGTAAATCAGGAGTCACAGGTGGCTTTAACAAGTGACCAGGGTGATGGGATTTTGGTTGGGTGAGTCTGCTAACAGCCTGTATATATTTACTCTTTATATGCATGCACTGTATGCCTGTGCTTTGCATTTTAACCCAGTGTGCTTCAAAGAGCTCATTCCTGTTGTGTAGCATCCTGTTGTTTTTTTGTTTTTTGTTTTGTTTTTTGTATGGGTGTTTTGTCCACACGTGTATACACTTTTGTTTAGACAACATTAAACTTATGATTTTTTTCCCTGCTACTTTTCACACATTGTTCCGACTGAACTTTCTCTTGTTTTTACATCAGAACAGCATGCTTCTCTTCTGATTCACTTACAATTCATTTTAAGTCCCATAATCATGATGATCTAAAGACCGGTGTCTGTATTTTTTGTTTGAAAAAAAAAATCTTGTTATACTTCAGAAGTAATATTATTGCTCTGTGTCTCTCTCATATTCCACGCTACCCTCTTGAAATGAAATCTATTTCATTCTGTTTCATTACTCTCTCTTTTTTGAAGGAATGTGGCAGAATGGTTAACTCACTAGGGACGACAAGTTTTCTCCCTTGCTTTTCCCCACAGATTTGTAAGGGTTTGGAAAAAAATTACAAAAAATACAAAATACAGAGTAAGAAAATGAAACTATCAGAACTGGTTTATTACGTGTTGAGCTATTACATATAAAAAAAAATCAAATTTCTCATCTTATTTTTACAGTTTTGCCATATGTAGAAAATAATGCCAATTTTTCACCCTGAATCATCATACTCATGCTCGCTTTCTGCATTAAATTCACTTTCTTCTTCGTCATCATCCACCTCTTCAATGTCCGACCCTTCAGTTTGTAGCATTTCAAGTACTTCGGCAACACTTAAACGTTGCTGTCGCTGCCTTGTTCACTCCACAACATTTTGAGAAGAGCCCGCTTTGCTAACAGGCTGGTACGCGAGCAGACGACTGGTCAGTGATTTTGTCAGCGTGTGTGCGAGACGGGCCACACATGGCAGGCTGGCCAATCGTACTATTCGATTGTGGAGTGACCCAGAATAGCGCACTCTGCTTGGCTAATCATAAAATCACGTGTACAGCGCGTGATGGATTTTTATTTCTTGAAAATGCTATTCCATTCCGTTGTCTGAAACCGAATACATTTTATGTAGGAATGCTCACGCATTCCTTCATCCGGAGAGAGTTAAGACGCTCAGCTGCCAATACAGAGAGTCCATGAGGGGGTGGGTTCGAATCCTGCTCTCGCCCTTTTTCCCAAGTTTGACTAGAAAATCAAACAGAGCATCAGGTCTTTTGGATGAGACGATAAACTGAGGTCCCGTGTGCAGCACAACTTGGCACACTGACAAAGAACCCATGGCAACGAGAGTGTTGTCCTCTGGCAAAATGACGTAAAAAAAAATCCTCTCTGAAAGGTACACAAATGTATGAGCATGCACTCAAGGCCTGACAAGCATGTTGGGTTATGCTGCTGACAGGCATCTGCCCAGCAGATGTGGTGTAGAGTATATGGATTTGTCTGAATGCAGTAACACCTCCTTGAGAAATTGAAACTAAACACTCCCCCCCCCCCCCCCCCCCCCCCCCCATCTCTTTTCACTTTTCTCTTTTTTTGTGTGTGTTTAGATTAACATCTACACGAGCATTTTTGGGGTCATGTTTTTGTTGTTTTTTTTTCTTTTTCTTTCTTTTTTTGTGGGAGGTGGGGGTGTGTGTGGCGGGGGGTTGTTGGGGGGTGGGCCTTTCCATCGTTCAATCCACTTACCTCCTCTGACAGGTTCACAGTGCCAACCTCCACCCAGGCCATACAGGTCAATGTCAAGGACTGCAGTTTGGGTTCCTGCAGTTTGCAGCTTTCAACACTGGTGGACAAAACCAGTGAGATGATGGTGGAAAACTGCAGCTTTGTTGAGAACGTCACCTGCACCCTTCGTCTGTCGAGCCCGCTGCTTGGCACAAAACACTACGTGAATGTCCAGCTGTTGACGGAAGGAAACGCTACTGTCGTCATTGGTCTTGAGTCGGAAGGTGAAATAACTGAGGCTGAGAGAGAAGGGGTTGTTCTGTGTTTTGTAGATAATGGAGAGTATGTATGTTATGTTGTGTGTTTTGTTTCTGTGTGTGTGTGTGTGTGTGTGTGGTCTTCAATTTTTTCCACTTGTGGTATGTGTGTGTCTGTGTGTATGTGTATGTATTTGTGTGCTGTCATTCACAACACTTCAGCAACAAATGATTCCTTTTCTTTGATTAGTTACAGAAACATTTATATTGCCAATGTATGAAAAAAACATGGCCAAGTTCTTCCTGTGAAATAATGTGTTTGTAATGGCTTACCTTGACAAAACTTCTCTATATTTATATATATATATATATATATATATATTTTTTTTTTTTTTATCAGAATGCACAACTTTGGGCAGTTCTGATGCTGAAATGAGTGTTCAGGCATTGGTGGGGGAAACAGTGTCATTTTCTTTTTTATTTTAAACAGACTGCCAGTCTGCACTCGCTGACCAGTCCTGCGTCTTGGAAAGACAGCTGGATCGCTATCAGAAACCAGAGGATTTCAGCACTGAATTCGTTCGTCTGGAGAACAGCACCATACAGCCCAATGAGTTTGTCTTGTCCAATGACAGTGTAACCGTTGTTCCCTTCGCCGTGGAGAGGACCACCGATATTGGTGGCACTCTCAAAGTCAAGGTCACCTTCAAGAAAGGCAACGTGGTAAGAAAGTTTCGCAATCTTCTTCTTCTTCGTTTGTGGGCTGCAACTCCCATGTTCACTCGTATGTACACGAGTTGGCTTTTATGTGTATGACCATTTTTACCCTGCCATACAGGCAGCCATACTCCCTTTTCCGGGGGGGGGGGATGCATGCTGGGTATGTTCTTGTTTCCATAACCCACCGAACGCTGACATGGATTACAGGATCTTTAACGTGCGTATTTGATCTTCTGCTTGTGTCTACATAGGAAAGGGGTCCAGGCACAAGCAGGTCTGCAGATATGTTGAATTTGGAGATCAGAAAAATCTCCACCCTTTATCCACCAGGTGCCGTTACCGGGATTCGAACCAGGGATCCTCAGATTGAAAATCCAATGGTTTAACTCACTCAGTACGGCCAGTCCTCTCTTCTCCTCTACACAGCCCCTTGGATGTCCAGTGGGTGTCAGAATGACCCAACCTTTAGCTTCCGTCGTCAGAATTGTGGTATTCTTTGTCAACATTCACATCTTCAGTATAAGAGCCTTCCGCTTGCAATATTTTGATGATGTTAACTGGGGTGAAACGCTGTTAACATCGTCTCTTTCGCCGTTCGTACGGAAAGAGTTAACCACTCGGCTATTGCGCCCGTCCTTCCGCAATCAGAGTTCTGTGTCCTCTTTCAGGAGTTGAAAATGTTGAACACTTGTCCATGACCTGTCCGAAATATCTCTCACAATTTCTGAGAGGGGATATTTTTTTGTATCTCTTTTTAGATATGAGCACAGATTCTTTGACTGTTTGGTTCTCATCTTCAGTCCGAGTACAGGAAGAAAAAAAGTCTTTAATAGATATATTTTCTTTTCTCCTTTCTTTGATTTTCATTTCATTTCATACCTTCTTTCTGTCTTCCTTTTTATCTACTTACCTGTCATATATCTATATCTTATATATATTATATATGTTTCTCTCCCTCACTCTCTCTCTCTATATATAAATGTATAATTATATATTCTTTTTAGTATGTCAGTCATTGTATTTATTCAACCATTCTTTCTTCTTCCTTTGATTTTTATTTCATTACACACCTTCTTTCTCTGGCGTCTTCCTCCTCATTTACCTACCTATAAATCAGTTAACTTTGTCAGTGTTTGCTTTTCATTCCTCCCAGCTGGCTGAAGACCAAGAGGTACGTGTGTGTGGCCTGGTCACGGATGGTAGGTTCCCTGAGTTAGCCAGCGTCCTTGACCTCTGCCTCAATGCCAGCAACAGCCTGCAGGTGAACTCCAGTGCTGAGGGCAGTGACGGAAGTGTCTCCGGTCAGCTGTATGTCCCGTACCCAGAGGAAGGGCTGTGGACAGTGGCTCTGGGAATGCAGTGTTACAACGCCACCAACGGCAGGTGTGTGTGTGTGTGTGTGTGTGTGTGTGTGTGTGTGTGTGTGTGTGTGTGTGTGTGTGTGTGTGTGTGTGCGTGCGTGTGTGTGTGTGTGTGTGTGTGTGTGTGTGTGTGGTGTGTGTGTGTTGTGTGTGTGTGTGCGTGTGTGTGTGTGTGTGTGTGTGAAAAGGTTCACTTTGTATATGTGTTTCGAAAAGGCACTTGTATCACTGTATTACTTTAGCAGGTAGTCAGTACATATTTCTTATAATGATTTCATTGCCAGTAATCATAATCATACATTCACTTGCGGAGGGGTGGGTGTGTGTGTGTGGGGGGGGGGGGGGGGGGGGCGTTTGGCCATTGAAGAAGGCATGTGAAGCACCTAAAAAAACAAAAGCAAAAATAAAGCGGGTGCTCCATGACCTGCATGCAACTGAGGCCACAAAAGAAAACCTTTACCAGGTGGATTAAAATCTTGATTTATTTCATCAAAGAAATAACAGAATACCAGAAGAGAAACTAACAAAGACCACAGCAAGCAAGCAACTGATCAGTCACTGAAATACGCACACAAAGCAGCTCAGCAAACAACAACAAAACCTTTCAAGGTGAGACTGAAAATCTATCAAAATAATTGTTCCAGTTTAAAAAAAAAAAAAACCCAAAAAACTTCTAATATCGTGGAGTGGTGATGCGTCTGCTTAAGAAGCAAGAGAGTCTGAGCGTACTGGATTTAATCCCACGCATGTCACATTTTTCCTCCCCCTCTAACAGTTTCAGTTTCAGTTTCAGTAGCTCAAGGAGGCGTCACTGCGTTCGGACAAATCCATATACGCTACACCACATCTGCCAAGCAGATGCCTGACCAGCAGCGTAACCCAATGCGCTTAGTCAGGCCTTGAGAAGGAGGCAGTCAAGTTGTTGGTTCGTGGAATTTTAGAGTGTACCCACTTCTCAGTTAGTACGATAATCCACATTACCAGTCCGGACCACCCAGACCCTCTAACAGACCTAGAGCAGTGGTCTGAAAGCTAGTCATTTACATGAGATGATAGATCGAGGTCCCAAGTGCTGCATGTGCTGAGTGCACGTGAAAGAACCCACTGCAGCAAGAGAGTTGTCTCCCTGTGGCAAAATTTCTTAGTAAAATACACTCTTTAGGCATGTGTGTGTGTGTGTGTGTGTGTGTGTGTGTGTGTGTGTGTGTGTGAGAGAGTGTGTGTGAGTGTGTGTGTGAGTGTGTGTGTGTGTGTGTGTGAGTGAGTGAGTGTGTGTGAGTGTGTGTGTGTGCACATACATGTATGACTAAAGCCTGACTAAATGACATAGGAAGCAAATGATTGCGGGCCTAAAGGCAGCTGTCAGTCAGCTCTACCCAGGCAGTCAGGCTGTCGCACAAAAGACTCTGTGTTTGTACAGCGCTTAGAGCTTGCCTTGGTCTCTGACTGAGGATAGGTGCTGTGTATATAACTATCCCTGTAAACCAATCAGTAATATTGGTTATGACTTTCACACATGATAGAATAAGCCGCCTTTATTACCTTCTCCACTCAGCCAGTCACAGGCATGGTATGTCCATAGAATAAGTCGCCTTACTTAGCTTCTGCTGCTCAGCCAGTCACAGGCATGGTATGTCCATAGAATAAGTCGCCTTACTTACCTTCTCTGCTCAGCCAGTCACAGGCATGGTATGTCCATAGAATAAGTCACCTTACTTACCTTCTCTGCTCAGCCAGTCACAGGCATGGTATGTCCATAGAATAAGTCGCCTTACTTAGCTTCTCTGCTCAGCCAGTCACAGGCATGGTATGTCCATAGAATAAGTCGCCTTACTTAGCTTCTCTGCTCAGCCAGTCACAGGCATGGTATGTCCATAGAATAAGTCGCCTTACTTAGCTTCTGCGCTCAGCCAATCACAGGCATGGTATGTCCATAGAATAAGTCCCCTTACTTACCTTCTGCGCTCAGCCAGTTTCAGGCATGGTATGTCCATAGAATAAGGCAAGTCACAGGCATGGTATGTCCATAGAATAAGTCGCCTTGCGTACCTTCTGCGCTCAGCCAGTCACAGGCATGGTATGTCCATAGAATAAGTCACCTTACTTACCTTCTCTGCTCAGCCAGTCACAGGCATGGTATGTCCATAGAATAAGTCGCCTTACTTAGCTTCTGCGCTCAGCCAGTCACAGGCATGGTATGTCCATAGAATAAGTCACCTTGTTTTCCTTCTCTGCTCAGCCAGTCACAGGCATGGTATGTCCATAGAATAAGTCGCCTTCCTTACCTTCTGCGCTCAGCCAATCACAGGCATGGTATGTCAATAGAATAGGTCACCTTACCTTCTGTGCTCAGCCAATCACAGGCATGGTATGTCAATAAAATAAGTCACCTTACCTTCTGCGCTCAGCCAATCACAGGCATGGTATGTCAATAAAATAAGTCACCTTACCTTCTGTGCTTAGCCAATCACAGGCATGGCATGTCCATAGAATAAGTCACCTTACTTTCTGCGCTCAGCCAGTCACAGTTATGGTATGGCTGTGTTTCCATAGCAGCAGCTGGGAGGTGGTGGAGTGCGTGAACGGGACGCAGAGGGCGTGGCTGAACGTGACGGTGCAGAGCTGTGTGGACGGGCGCTGCGGTGGGCAGGGGGGCTGCAAGGAGTACATCAAGAGCTCAGACTTCATCGTCTTCTCCACCTGTGACTGCTCCGCAGGTGAGGGGCTTGTTTGTTTGTTTGTTTGTATTTATATGTACACACTTACACAGGGTAGTGCACACATACACACACACACACACACACACACACACACACACACACACACACACACACACACACACACACACACACACACTCACCCCCACCCTTACCCATTCACACACTTTCATACACACACACACATGCATGCACGCAAGCATGCACAGCACACACGCACACATGCACGCATGTGTGCACGCATGCATGCACTAAAAAAACATTCAGGAAGAGAGAGAGAGAGTGACAAAGAGTGAGTTCAATGGATGTTGTTAAGTTGGCTGAAAACTGAGCTAAAAGAATAAAACAACCAACAAGAAGAAAAACAACAACAAACAAGAGAGGCAAGGCCTTCAAGACTCACTTGTGACCTGCACTTACTACAACAATTGAATCAAAACACACACAAAATCAATTGCAAAACAAAAGTCATGTGCATCTCTCAACATAGAAATATAGACCACACAAAATTAAAGTCACAAAGGGAAAAAAAAATCATTTCTAACTCACACTTGCTTTTGTTTAAATGAAAGAGGAAATGCACAACAAGAAGAAAAACAAAACAAAAACAAACCCTTTTCTCATTCATTATGTAGAGAAAAAAAAGGGAATCGTTGTACTGCTTATCTTGGGGTTTTTTTGTGTGTTTTTTTTCCATCTTAGTCTTTGTCTCCATATATATTACTTAGTGTTGTAGCCTTGTGGGCTAGTTGGCCTTTGGGAACCATCCCAATGCTGACTGTCCTAAAACCCTCTTGGCTGAGAGAGTGGGGATGTAACTTGGGCAAGACACTCTCCACTATAATCAAATTCTAGCCCAAATAGTTGGAACAGCAGTTACCTCCTCTGCTGTTCTGATGGTCATAGTTGGACACGACTGACTATCATATATATATATATTATGAAATATTTTTGTTTTAATGTTATTAACTCCGCTGGTTTGTACCCAGGGTGGAGGGGCTTTGGGTGCACAGATGGACGTGAGGCACTCTCCGACTCCAGCCAGCTGGTGGAGGTTTTGCTTCTGACACTCAGCAACCTGTTCTTCCTGCCTGCCATCGTGCTGGCCGTGTACCGCCGCTACTATGTGGAAGCCATCGTCTACTTCTACAACATGTTCTTTTCCACGGTAGGCTGGTGTTCGGATTACGTGCGGAAGCTATTGTGTGCTTTTAACATGTTCTTGTTTGTTTTTGTTGTTGTTTTTTTTGGGTTTTTTGGGTTTTTTTTACAGGAGGCTAGTATGTGGTGTTTCCCCAGTGCAGATGAAGTGATTTTCACCAAATCCTTACAAGTTTTATGGAAATGAACCATTTATATCTGTTTGTTTTTTTACCTACTGACAAGCTCATTTGTTAATTTATTTAGTTATTTCCTTTTGATTTGTTTCATGTGTACGGTAGTTGTGTCCCACTTTTTGACCATCAGAACAGCAAGGGGTGAGGGGGAGGGGGCTGGAGGGGGCAGGGGGGGGGGGGGGTGCAGGGGGCAACTGCTGTCCCGACTCTCTGTGCTAAGTTTGAATAAAGTGGAGAGTGTCTTGCCCAAGTTATTTCCCCACTCTCTGGAGAAGCAAAGAGAGCTTTAGGTAAGCCAGGGTTGGGATTGTCCCCAAAGATCAGCTAGCCCCCAAGGCTGGAATACCAGGAGCCAGCACAATCTTCTGCACCGTTTCAGTGGCATTACTCCCACGCCGCTCATTTAGATTCCCCCATACACGGCCACACCCGGGTTCGTCCGTCGCAGTTCCAGCGTCGGCAGTCCACAGGGAACCATCGATGTTAGGTCGCCAGGAGGCCACACACCAGAGGAGACCCTGCACTGCTGCTGAGTCACTTCGGTGGTGTTCAGTGGTGCCTGTTCTGATTTAACGTCTTTAGGACATCACCTACTAAACCCCCTACTAACGACAATAATGGCTTAGTCGCGGAGGAGCCAGCACAATCTTGCCTCCCAGTCTGAGATTCACGGTCCTTCACAAAAGACAGCTGTAAATGAATTCCCATTGCAGTGGAGAATCCGTTGATCATACACCTCTCACTTTGCTGTTGGCCCAACTGTAGGCTTGTTTCACATACCTGTTTATTTGTTATTTTGTCCTTCCTTTCTTCATTTGTTGATTTTCATTTCCATTCGCTTGACCACTTGTTTATTTGTTATTTTGTCCTTTCTTTCTTCATTTGTTGATTTTCATTTCCATTCGCTTGACCACTTGCTTATTTGTTATTTTGTCCTTCCTTTCTTCATTTGTTGATTTTCATTTCCATTCGCTTGACCACTTGCTTATTTGTTATTTTGTCCTTCCTTTCTTCATTTGTTGATTTTTCATTTCCATTCGCTTTTTTTTTTTCTTCTTCTGTTTGACCCCCACGGGCAGTTCTACCATGCGTGTGACGGTGACCGCATCGAGAAGTACGTGTACTGCATGACCAAGTACTCGGTGCTGGCCACGGGTGACTTCCTGGCCTCCACTGTCTCCCTGTGGGTCACCATCATCGCCATGGCCCAGATCCCCATAGACTACACCTCCGCTATCCAGATGGCGGGGCCCCTGGCGCTCATCATCGGAGTCCTGCTGGACCGGACCAGTCTGTGGGTCATTGCTGCGCCCACCGCCGTGGGGCTGGCCTTGGTGGCCGTCTGTTGGGTAAGGGGGGTGGGGTGAGGTTGGGGGTGGGGGGGGGAGGTTGTGGAGGGCAGGTGTATTATTTTCATTTCATGTGGTCTGAACCTGTAATAATCGTTACTGCATTCTTTTCATTTTATTTGGCCTGAACCATGATGAATTTTGGCCTGAACCATGATGAATTTTGGTAGAACCATGATGAATTTTGGCCTGAACCATGATGAATTTTGGTGTGTCGTTTTGGTTTCGCATGGCTAGGACCATGACACAGGTAAGTGTATTCTTTCTTCATTTCATGTGGCCTGAATGGTAGGTAATAAAGACAGGTGTATTATTGTCGTTCCTTGTGGCCTTCATCAAATTAAGCAAAGTTATTTATTTTCATTTCATGCAGCCTGAATCATAACAATGATTAGTATTTCCATTTCATATGGCCTTAATTCTAGTGAATGTAAGTGTATTATTTCCATTTCATATGGCTGTAATTCTAATGAATGAAAGTGTATTTTTTCCATTTCATATGGCCTTAATTCTAATGAATGTAAGTGTATTATTTCCATTTCATGTGGCCTTAATTCTAATGAATGTAAGTGTATTATTTCCATTTCATATGGCCTTAATTCTAATGAATGTAAGTGTATTATTTCCATTTCATGTGGCCTTACATCTTCATATGGCTGTAATTCTAATGAATGAAAGTGTATTTTTTCCATTTCATATGGCCTTAATTCTAATGAATGTAAGTGTATTATTTCCATTTCATGTGGCCTTAATTCTAATGAATGTAAGTGTATTATTTCCATTTCATGTGGCCTTAATTCTAATGAATTTAAGTGTATTATTTCCATTTCATGTGGCCTTAATTCTAATGAATGTAAGTGTATTATTTCCATTTCATGTGGCATGAACTGTTAAAAAGTTAAGAGTATTATTTTGAATTCTTGTGGCTTGCTTCTAATAAAGATAAATGTATTATTTTCATTTCATGTAACCCGAACCATAATAAAGACAGGTGCATTTGTTTCATTCCGTGTGGCCTTGACTTTGCCAGAGAGAACACCAGACCTCTAGTCAATCTGTTTCACAAAATAAATGATGCTTAGAAAGACTTACTTCTCCTCCCCCCCCCCCCCCCCCACCCCCCATCAAGATTGTCCGGAACTTCGTAGGGAGAGCACCAGATATCTTGTTCAGTTTGGTAAACAGATGTAATAATGCTCAGAGAGATTTTTTTTTCTTTTTTTTTTCTTGATTGACCTGGAATGCAAAGAATTGAACCAAAAAACAAAACAAAACAAAAATACTGTGTTTCTTTCCTTGTTCATTAGTTTGGCTTTGATTTCAGTTGATGTTTGTCTCTTCATACATGTGTTGACAAGACTTAAAGAACACACTGACACAAAACCATTTTTTTAAAAGATCACTTGAAAAAAGAAAAGAAAAAATCAAATATGCTATGCAAGAAAATTGTCTGTTTATTCATCACGTATAAAAAAAAAAAAAAAAAGAAAAACGAAAGAAGAAAGTCAAATGTGCTAATCAACAAAATGGCCTGTTTATTCATCAATTTCATATACTAATAAAACCCACCTTTTCCACGCCAGCGAATCGACAGACAGACAGAAAATACTAAAAAACTTAGCAACCCACCTTTTCCACACCAGCGAATCAACAGACAGACAGAAAATACTAAAAAACTTAGCCGTATGAAGAGCACAGGAACAGGAGTCATGATGGCTGCTGGAAAAAGAGGGCGCTAGCCAGCGGGACAAAGGGGAGGTTACCTACTTCCGGGAGGTTATCGGCCGTAGCTACTTTCATTTTCTCCGCATAGGCAGATAGTAGTTTGCACAGGACAGGAATGTCAGACCCCTGCCGGAGTCTGCACTAGTTGGGTCATTTAAACGGTTATTTAAACGTAATTTTAGATAGAAAATTTCCTTTTTCTCAAGATAGCCTCCTTGTTTTCAGTTTAGAGTTATGCATGCATGTGTATGACTGGTGTGAAAGAGCTTTGGGGTTTGTCTCTGCACAAGACGGAGCGCTACACAAACACTAATTATTATCATTGTTGTTATTGTTATTCATGCTTTCTTTTTTTCTGTCACTGAAATTCCCCCCCCCCCCCCCCAACAGGTGACCCAGTGCTGCTACAGCAAGCGCTGTTTCCCAGAGAAGCGGCGCTACCTGTGGATGCTGCCGGGTGTGCTGTTTGCCTGCGGCCGGTGCCGTCATGTTCGCCTTCTTCGAGACCACCAAGAACTACAAGTACATCCACAGTGCCTGGCACGTGTGCCTGTCCCTCTCCATCATCTTCCTGCTGCCCCCACGCCGCAGGGAAAAGGGTGAGATGGCGGTGTACATTTGGAGGGGGGTTTTTTTTTTTTTTTTTTTTTTTTGTTTTTTTTTCTAGAGCGTGGATGTGGCTTTCGTTGTTTTCTGTGATTTTAAAAAAGTAGAAGAAAAGTATGAACAGTGTAGGCTGAAATGTTGTTTCTGCTTAAAATACTACTACTAATAATAATACTGATAATGATAATAAAAATGATAATGATAATAATAATAATAATGACAATGATAATATTGATAATAATGATAATAATAATGATAATAATAATCAATGATGATGATAGTATATTATACTTATATGGTGCAAACTCCCCACAGATGGGCTCAAAGTGCCTCACTTGAAACAGTACGTATACAATAGTGCAGTGTACAAAAATAAGAGCACATAAGGACATAGAAGTGGAAAAACAAAATCTGTATCCACTAATACTATACTACAAATTGCAGATATGAATAATCACAGAAAAAAAAGGCACAAAATACACCCTACACACACACACACACACACACACACACACACACACACAAACAGACACACACACACACACACACACACACACGCTGACATGAAATGGAAACATGTTGCAGACCACTGTGGCCTGAAAGCAAAGAGGTATAGAACTGATGTGCAGTGAAATCTGACAACTTTTTGGACCGATTGCATCCAGGGTTTGTCTCCCTTCAGTGTGAGATGGACAGAGGCTTTGGATCAATGTTGCAGTAGATTTCATTCAAAATCTCTGTACCGTAAAGTTCAGTCTATTGAGCGCACTGGTATATAAGCCGCACCCACTAAATTTAGGAAAAAATTTAACTTCATACATACATAAGCCGCACTGGCTTATAAGCCGCACTTATTTGCGGTACCGGAACACATACTGATAGTACAGAAAAGCTGTCAATAATGTAGGTTATGAAATAAACACAAGCGGGAACAACACAAAGCAAAGCAAGCGAAAATACTGCTAGTGCCACAAAAAAATTAAAAAATGAACATAACAAAAATAAGATCCATAATTTAGGGATAGTCACATTTATTCAACGTCATCCTGCTCACTGAATCCACTGAAATCTTCGTCTTCAGTGTCCGAGTTGAAGAGAACCAGCACAGCTTCCTCCGCCATCTTGTCACTGACTTCAGTCTCGCTTTCACTTCATGAACATGAACACTGCATCATAGGCATTACGTCACGTTTTCGGCATGATGAGGGTGTACGCTTGAGCAGAGTAGAACTGAATGCTGATCTGAAGGCTTTAATGTGTGGGGATTTGATTTATAAAACTTGAACAGTTAGCACACTATCGTGAAACTCATCCAAAAATTCATGGACAGAAATCATGATTTTGGTGAGTTGAAGGGCAGCTAAGAATAGACGAGAACGTGACACTCCCGGGATCGTTAAAATCCTAAAATAAGCCGCATCATTGTATAAGCCGCAGAGGTTGAAGCAGGGGTAAAAAGTCGCGGCTTATAGACCAAACTTTACGGTATTCTTTTCTGCCATAACCATAGAATAGAATGGAACAGAATATGTCTTTATTTCCAGGCGTACCGGGGTCACAAGGAATATTTAGGGGATAGTTCATGTATCAGAGGTACAAACATGCAGGTATACATAATACATAGAAGGATTAGCAGCAGATTTTCATTGCTGTGCCAAAACCATGGTGAACCAGCTTGTAAAAAAATAAGTTACATTTTAAGTAAATGGGATGAGCATTCACACTGACACTAATCCATGCGTTTGAGCTTGCAGGTGCACACACACAACCCCACACAAAGTGTGCTCCTACTCACACACGTGCATGCAAGACAATGGTTAATGGAAGGTCCTATAGTCTTATGGCTGTGAATTCCTGTTCACAGTTTCTAGGGCTTGGTATACAAAGTGGAGGCCGATCTCCTTCCTCCAGTTTTACCTTCTGAAGTGAGGTTCCCATTCACACTTGGGCGGAGTGAGGAAAGTGCCTTTCCCATGGACCCAACACCATGCCAAAACAGGGCCTCAGACTCTGATCACTGGATCAGAAGTCCACCCATTTGGCCGTTGCAAGCACTCAGGCACACAACACATACACACACTCATGAGGGAAAGATGAGGAGAAGAAAATGGCATATTGATGGAGTTAGTAGATTCAAGTGTGAACAAGAGAGAGTGAGAGAGAGGTTATATGCATCAACTTTCTTCTTCTTTTTTTCCTTGTTCCATCAGAATTCAAGGTTAGGTCTGACTGAACTGTTTTCAACATGTGATTGAGCATGCAGTAGATTGAATATATATATATTTTTTAAAATAAAATTTCTTTAATTTGTTTATGTATCTCATGTATTCAGTAGTTGGATAGTGTGTGTGTGTGTGTGTGTGTGTGTGTGTGTGTGTGTGTGTGTGTGTGTGTGTGTGTGTGTGTGTATGTGTGTATGTGTGTGTGTGTGTGTACACATGTGTTTCTGTATGGAGCACAATGAGAAATATATATTTCCTTTGTTTACCAAAACCAATATCCTTTCTTCCTCCCTCTCTGTACCCCCACTCTCTCTTTCTGTGAGAAGATAGACTATGCTTGTAACAGTTCTTGACATTCTTCAATGATTGGTAAATTTCATTTCATATTGGATAGTTTCCATGTCAGGATTTCTTGTCGCCCAAATCTACTGACAAATTTTTGCAGCTTGATGTCTTCTATTCCTCCTGAAAAGGTAAATCTGACTCTTGCAAAAGTCATCACACTTTTCGAGAATTGTTGGCATGATTTCTTCATTTCCGATTTGTGTGTTTGGTTTTGATACCTCCACTTTTATATTTCCTGGAGAAAAACGACAAAATGAAACAGCAAGAGAGGCAAGGCCTTCAAGACTCACTTGTGATACACTTTAAAAAAAAAATCTAATCATTAAAATGTGTTCTGTATTTGTTATTATAAAGCTTCGGGTTAAAAAAAAAAAAAAAGAAAAAAAAAATCCTGACGGCAGATTCGAACCCCGTGTGTTCGGGTGAGAAAAAACTGTCTTACCCACTACACTATCATGACTCCTTATCTGACGTTCGAAAATTTAGTATTTGAACATGCTTTTTTAAAGGGCGATAAATCGATTGCGGTATTCGCAGTGAGAACGCTGTTTAAATCATGTTATTCTGGTGTATCTTGGGCATTCAAAACATCTTTAAGGGCAATTAAAAATCTTTTTAGGTCCGCGGTAAAGGAGACATGGCTATCGCCGCAATCACACTGCAACATTTAGCCGTTTTCTCAGATCTAGATAGACGTACAAGTTTAGTTACACCCGCCGGGAATGTATGACACGGTCGATTCAGTTTCTCTTTTATGTTCATTCTAGTTTTATAGTTTTAAAGTTGATATGAAAATTGAGTATTTTGTTAAACTAATAACATGTGGAGCCAAGTACAAGTACTTCTAAATGTCGTATGAAGTGAAAAGGACTTAATTTTGAGAAAAGTCAAGACTGGAAATTTTTACATTTCATCAAGGGTATTAACTCTCATGGTTTATTATTTTTTACTGTGAATTCCAACTGATTTTGTGGATATTTTTATGGCACTTTGGGGCATAATCCAGTAAGTGATGAGGTGTTCACAAATCTTTATCTGAATAGATATTTAATGGTCTCCTTCTCCAACTTTCCATCACATGTTATCGTGTATTGTCCATTGAATATAGGATTGAACAGGCAGGTCAACAACTTGAAACAAAATGGCGTCATTCGATCGCGTTCGTGAGGAATATGAGTACACTCTTTGAATGTGTATAAATATGTGTACGCAATTGATTTTTGCCCATGACCTTCAGGGCTCAGCCAGTAGATCTATAAAGTCCACTTGTAGTATTGATTTTAGTATTTTCCGAAAAGACCACTTGGGTGAATGAACATAGTGAAAGTCCTGTACACTGACAGTAAAACACACAAGCTTTTTATGTATTGAGTATAATTTCAAAATGTAATGTTTAAGATGAGAAAGATCAGTTTAAAGCAAATTAAGCCCCCTAGCATTATACAGATCAATTTCCCTTTTTTACTATCTGCACCAAATACATGCAAAATAAATATAACTTCCATGCTTAGCAAAAGAAGTTCCTGTTTGAACAGAAAATGATAAAAATGACTGCTCTTGTTGTTGTGTCGAATATCAGATCAAAGTGCCAAGTTTAGAGAATAAAAAAAAAGAAGAAGAAATATAACAGTAAATTCAGTTCGCATATAATTTGGCTTCTTTTAAAAAAAAATTTTTGTGGCCATCCCAGAGGTGCAAGATTGTTTTAAACAAGATGACTGGAAAGAACTGAATTTTTCCTATTTTTATACCAAATTTGGTGTCAGCTGACAAAGTATTTGCAGAAAAAATGGCAATGTTAAAGTTTACCACGGACACACAGACACACAAACACACACACACACAGACAACCGAACACTGGGTTAAAACATAGACTCACTTTGTTTACACAAGTGAGTCAAAAATGGGACAAAAAACCCCCCAAAAACCAAAAAAAAAACCACCCAAAAAACTAGCTGAAATGACAGTAACCCAAAAAGTCTGATGCCAAAATGTATATTTGCTTGCTATCTTCCTGGCATTAATGAGTTTGTTTTTCTCTGCTTTCATGGCTGTGCTGGAAATGAGAACCCAGAAAACCGTTGTGATGCTATTCCTAAATCCTCACTTTTTATCAGTGGAAATGTGTGGGTGTGTTGCATGGTGCGTTGTATTCCTACAACTCCACACTGTCCACTCCGTCCACTTCTCTCCATCCCTGTCTTCCGATTCAAAGTCAGATCATTGTAAATCATTTCTGTCAGGCTTCCCTAAATATTATCTTAGCAAACTATTAAAAAAAAAAAAGAAAATTCTGCCACATGGCTGGTGCTCAAAGCCAACAGATCTGATCATGTTCAAGCCCTCCTCAAAATTCTTCACCAACCTGTGATTATTACTGATACTTTTGTAGTGCTTATCTTCAGTCCGTGACCAAACACTGAGCACTTTACAAACACACACAGTCATTTGCACAACAGAATGCCTACCTGTGTAGAGCGGACTGAAAGTTGTCTTTAGGGGCTCATCATTCATTTCCATTGTCATTCAGTCAGGCTTTAATCATGCGCACACTTACAGTTTCAGTTTGGGTTTCAAGGGAGTGTCAGAGTGTGTGGACTGATCTATATACGCTACTTATGTGCTGTATATTATATATATATGTTATTTTTGTAAAGGCTGCCTGATGTTTGCATAAACCCAACGTGCTAATCAGGCATTAGGAGCCTGCCTTAGGTTTGTGTAAAGCATCGACATAAAATGAAAGCAGATTAAAACAACCAAGAACCAAAGAACTTGATACATATTACTATTATTGTGGATTTTTCTTTAGAATTTTGCCAGGGACAACCCTTTTGCTGTCATGGGGTTTTAATTAATTTGAATGTGTGCAAAGTGCATGCTGCGTATGGGACCTTGGTTTATCCTCTCATCCAAATGACTTGTAGCATTCAGACCACACCACTCAAGGTCTAGCGGAGTGGGAGAAAATACTGGTGAGCATGGGATTTGATCCAGTGCACTGTGCAGTCACATGCTGTCGTTTCCTAGGCTGACGCATTGCCAACAAGGCCACCATTCCACTCCAAACCACACACAGTACAAATTCAAGCACCCTGCCACTTCTTCATGGACAGTGTTCTTAGTCTGACTCTAAAACCGTGCGTTCAGCGTATCAGAACAAAAATGTACAGACATCATTCCTTCTCCCCCCCACACCCTCCTCCTCCTTTTTTTTTTTAATTTTTTTTTTTAGCTCATTCAGCCATGAACTCACTCCCCAAGGAAATACATTACATACTTCTTCCTTCGAAGCGGTTCTCAAAACTTTACTGTTTAAGCAATATCACCTCAACGGCAGGGTTATGTTTTTAAGCTGTCATTTTAGTGTTAAAATGTATGTTTCACTCGTTAGTTTTTATAATGTATAATGCTATTGAGTACGTTTTACATGGAAAGGTGCTAAACAAACGAATTATTATCATTATTATTACCTGAAACTTATGATTTCTTCCTAGCCTGTTGGTTGTCTGTGTACTGCTTGTTGAGGTGGGGGGATGGTGGGTGGGCAGCCTATGCATGTACAGTGTATATATTATGACAGATTATTATTGTTATTGCTTGTAAGCTGTGTGTGTGGACACTTTAGAAAGGGGGAAATCTCTTGCTTGTGTGTTTGTGTTCATGCGCATGCGTAAGTTTGTTTGAGTGTCTGAGCACTTGTGTGTGTGTCTGTGAATACATATTTCAACAGGTGTGTGTGGTGTGTGTGTGTGTGTGTGTGTGTGTGTGTGTGTGTGTGTGTGAGAGAGAGAGAGAGAGAGAGAAAGAGAGAGATGAATTTCATTACGAAATCCTTCAATCAGTAATCAGTATGCATACACATTGTTTGAAAAGCTGACACATTGTTCACTTGAGAAAGTTGGAACAAAGTGTGAACCTCTGAGTGTGAGTATGTATGTGTGTGCGTATCTGTGTGTGTGTGTGAGTGATGAATAGGCATACACAGATGGTCACAAACACACCCACACACACACACACACACACACACACACACACTACATACACATACACACACACATGCAAACACACACACACACACAAGCACACACACATGCAGTAAACACACTCATATTTTTGCCCTCCTGCCCTTGACACGCATGCCCCGTGTTCTTGCAGTACATACATCATCAGTCAACTTCGATGACACGGAATCCACCGAGGGCCTGGTCCTGGGTCCAAACAACTACACCCGCAGAATGAACTTTGAACTGTGACACCAAGACTGGTGACCTGCAGGCTGCGGAAGAGAGCGCCGTCCATCAGGACTCACTGGAACAGATCTAGCGACTGTCGTGAGAGCAGCAATATTTTCTCATGCAGATTGCAGTTCCGGTTCTCTTTATGTATATTTCGGAAAGAATTAGAAAATCCTGTTGCTCGATTCTACCAAAACATTTTGTCTGAGTTTACTTTTGTATTCAGGCACAATCAGGTTTTATTGTTGTTGTTGTTGTTGTTGCTTTTTTGGCACTGACGTCAAGCTTGCCAAGATTTACTTTCAAGATGCAATTTTGATAAAAGTTAATATGTTGGACCACTGCGTTTATATTTGAAAGTGAATGTGAGTTTGTTGTAAACAAATGTTTGGATCAATTTTATGCATCGTTGTCTGTCTGTGTCTGTTTATTTTGCATATGACTAACCAATTAAATGATTAGTGTAGAAATTTGTTGACGTTGTTTTGCCTTCTTTGTGTGTATGTCTGCTTTCTGCAGTTATGCTTTCTTTGTACTGAAATCAGTAGACACTGGAAATTACATCCTGTCAGATGACATGATTTAAAAAAAAATTTTTTTAACTTCATCTTAATATTTTAGAATGAAATAAACCAGAATTAAATCAAGGGAGAAAGGAGGAGAATCTCCTTCATTAATCATGTCCATTCCTTTGATTGTTATTGCATGCTTTTCATGACTTTCTCCTTTGAACTTTGACCTGGATGTAAAGAGTTGTTGCTGGGTGAACTTTGACCTGGTTGTAAAGAGTTGTTGCTGTGATTAGCAAAGGTTTTTGTTTGGGAATTATCACTTTTTTTTCGGGTCAGTCCAATTAGGATCTTGTGTTTGTATTATTTGTTTCTGTGGCACCCCCCACCCCCACCCCCCGTCCACAAGCTAGTGTGTTGTTTTGCTTTGTTGTAAAAATTTTAATTTGAAATCCTGTTGTATATATATATATATACTTTTGAATGTCGTTTGGTTGGTTGAATACTATGCTTTCCAGGTCATTATGCATAAAATGATTTATTCTGTTGTTGTTTTTAAATTAGAAATTTTGTTTAAGCAATGTGGAGGTAATACTACCTAGTATTTTATAAGATTTTTGTTTTAATACTACATATGGTATTATAAATGAAAATCTGGTTAGTAGAATGGAAGATATTTTTGTGATTTATATTCTCATTTTGAATCCAATTTTTCTGAAATGTGAAAGTCATGAAAATATCGTTACCTTGTAAAATGTATTCTGTATATCATAACTGCTTACACTCAGAATGTTTAGTCATACCTGCCTCATGTTCTGCACAAATTGACCGATCAAAATTAGATCCTCACAAGAGGCTTTCACAAGATTTTACCAACAATAATGATATTAACAAACAATTATTATTCATTTTTTTTAAAACGTCAGTAATCAGGATGTGTACAGCAACTGTTGATAATTGTGATGGTTTTACAAGTGTTGTTTTGTTCATCATTTTATATTATAATGACAATAGCTTCATAATAATAATGGTGGTCTTTAAAAAAAAAAAAAGATTAAATACTGATATGCAGTCCCCTCAATCTGCAAATTAATGAATAGGAAGTTTAAAGAAAATGAAATAATACTGAGTTTGTTATCAAATAAAATACCATTAAGTCAGATAAAAGTAAATTTAATCAATGATTGGTGTCAGTAAGTTCATCTGTGTGTGAGCGAGACTGCCTAAAGTTTTTAGAAAGGTTTTATGTTTTCTTAAACTTACTCGGGATGACAAGTTTTCTCCCTTGCTTTTCCCAACAGACGGCCCATTTGTAAGGGTTTGGAAAAAAATTACAAACAATACGAAATACAGAGTAAGAAACTTTCAGAACTGGTTTATTACGTGTTGGGCTATTACATGTAAAAAAAAAAATTAAAAAAAATCAAATTTCTCATCTTATTTTTACAGTCTTACCATTTTGTAGAAAATAATGCAAATTTTTCACCCCAAATCACCATACCAGTGCTCGCTTTCTGCACTTAATTCACTTCATTCTTCATCATCATCCACCTCTTCAATGTCCGACCCTTCAGTTTGTAGCATTTCAAGTACTTCGGCAACGCTAAAACATAGCCGTTGCTGCCTTGTTCGCTCCACAACATTTTGAGAAGAATCCACTTTGCCAACAGGCTGGCACGTGAGCATACGACCGGTCAGTGATTTTGCCAGCGTGTGTGCGAGACGGGCCACACATGACAGGCTGGCCAATCATACCATTCAGTTGTGGAGTGACACAGAATAGTGCACTCTGCTTGGCTAATCACAAAATCATGTGTACAGCGCATGATGGATTTTTATTTTTTGAAAATGCTATTCCATTCCGTTATCCGAAACACATTTTATGTAGGAATGCTCACGCATTCTGTCGTCCAGAGAGAGGTAATGGATGCAGATTTTATGTCCGATGAAGGGTAATTCCAGTGAGTGCTGCAGTTTGATTTGCTGTGACCCAAGATGCAATCTTAGATCTTAGAAAACATGAACTGTTGAGTAGCCTACTTATTTTGAATTGGGAGACAAAAGCAGAATTGATTGTTCACTTGAATTTAGAAAGAAAATGGGAATGAAGTAGCTTGTTCTGTATCAAGGATATTTAATCAGCTGTGAACGTAGCTTCATTTCACATAATCTTAAAATAATCGCTTGTGTATCATGTTGTCATTGTTCATAAATCTTTCTGTATGTCTGTGTTTGTCCTTAAAGTGTGTATGAATAAAGAAAACAAGCGCTGTTATTATTTTGATTCAGGTATAGTAGTCTTGAATGTATTCATTCTAATGAACATCATATCAAATGTCTGGCATATTGTCATACCGGTACTTTTTCCCAACTCTTTTCATTATTTTGTCCACTATCTACATGTGAATCAGGAAGAACATCAGTCATCATCCGAGTGTTACAGTGCATAATGAAATCTGGTCATCTGGTGTTCTTTCATATTGCATCGTTATGTCATGATTTCAGCTGTATAATGATGAAATCCACAGCTATATTGTATATTTAAAAAATCCTGTGATTTTAATTATGGTGAAATCCTGAGATTTCAGCTATTTTTTTCTTTTCCTGATATAAGTACAGGATACTTTGTCCTTGTTTTATAATTTCCTTTTATCAGCCACCTTATCTATTTTAGTACCTTTTCAAAGGTGTATATTATTCATCTGATTTGATATCAGGAAGATACATCATCATATCCTCAGATTGCCTTTATTTTTCATGCATTTTTCATGTCTTGATACAATCTGGCTCACTTGCAATATTGTATTATGTGACACAATACTTAATGTTTCAAATTGTGAAGAAAGACATTTATGGTGTTGTTTTTTTTGTTTTTTTTTGTTTTTGTTTTCTCTCATTCAATATTTTCGAGCTTACTTGTGTTGCTTTTGTGTTGTATTAACTTTCATACGATATATTTCATGTTTAGAGTTTGCTTCCCTTTTTGTTTTTGATCAAAATATGGTTGCATTGAGAAGAAACATAACATTACTGTTCATTTCACCTGATTTTTTTTTTTTTTTAAGGCTGCAGAATAGTAAATATTGCTGTGTCTTCTGGAATCATATTTGTGTTGTGGCTTTTGTGAAGGATGTGGACAAAAGATGTAGATGGCAAGTGCTACATGCTGAAACTTAAGACACATGAAGATCATGCATGTGTGCATGTACAAATAGACATACACACACACACACACACTCACACGCCACCTGCATGTACACACATTCATATGCATCAAAGCATTTGTGACTATCTTGCAAGTGTAAATGTGTACAGATACTCATTGATACAGTCATGTTCATTACACACTTACGCATGAACAGAGGCACACACACATGAACACACAGAGTTTTGCTGTACAACAGCTGCATAACAGCTCAACATAGGTCTGCTTCTCAGCACAATCCCTCTACTGTGAAAAGATCACAGTTTGAGACACCACACACATAGCATCACACAGGAGCTTCAAATGTTTTGAATATCGTCATTTTATAACATTCACTATAATCTGGTTTTAAAAGAAAGAACACTGTGTACAGCTATAAACACCTTATGCCCAGTCAAAAGCCCTGTGCACTGTTCATGGTAATCTGCTTAGATAGTTCTTTTTTTTCTAAATTAGAATTTACCTATAGCCAATCAAGCCCAAACACAAACAAAAGAAACAAACAGATGACAAACTGTTACAGTGTGAAAAACAACATCAGAAACACACACACACACAAGGAAGTCTAAACTGAATGTTATGCAAGTGACAGAGAAACAAGCAGACTGACTGACTGACTGCCATACAGACTGACTGACTGACTGCCATACAGAGAGAGAGGGAGAGCAGTGGACTTTTTTCCTCCATCAAAACTAGTGGTGATGCAACTTGTTTTGATAGAGTAATATGCGTATACCTGCAATCTATTAAGACCCCACAGTTATCTGCCTATACAAATTCCTGTTCACAGAAGGATGCCGTCAAATTTCTGAACTATGTATGCATCGTCCAACCCATGAGAGAGGTAGTAGAATGGTTAAGACGTTTATCTCAGTGTCAATGCAGTGTCCGTGAGGGTATGAGTTTGAATCCCTGGTCTTGCCCTTTCTCCCAGGTTTGACTGGAAAATCAAATTGAGTGTATAGTCATTCGGATGAGACGACAAACTGAGGTCCCTTATGCAGCATGCACTTGACACACTGAAAAAAGAACCCCACATGGCAGCATGAGACTTGTCCACTGGCAAGGTTATGAGGAAATCTAATCTGCTAGATACACAAATACATTCGCAAATTCTCTGTTGATGTGGTGTAGCGCATATGGATTTGTCCGAAGGCAGTGATCCCCTTTTGAGACAAACTGAAAACAGCCATTCACTGCAGTGTAAGAGGAGACAATCTCAACCTGAACAAACTCAGGGAAGGGGGGTAAAGGAGGGGGGGGGGACAACAACAACAAAAAAACCAAAGAAAACCTAGAACATCTTCATTTTAAACTTCGACCCTTAATGACATTGGGAGAGAGAGAGAGAGGGGGGGGGGGGGGGGGGGGGGGGGGGGGGGGGGGGGGGGGGGGGGCAGGGGGGGGGGGTTTGGTCTTCAGTCACGGTTTGCTGACATGGGAAACAACTTGCTGAACGACCGCTGACGAGCTTAACCTTTGAGCCAATAGATTTATTTCTTTGTCATGATGGTGACTTTACGAAGGGTGGAGATAAATGTTTTAAGCATTTTTTTTACAACAAAATAAACGGATCACAAAATACAAATGAATAATACGTCAACAGAAACCCCCTCCCCGGCCCCCCTCCCGCACCCCCGAGTTTGGAATTCGCCAACTAATTATCTCCCTTATGCTTTTTTCCTTATTTTCTTCCACACTTTCATACCTGCATTTGTGTTGATTATGCTGTCATGCAGTACATGTTTTATTTCAAGGCATTCACATGATGTTATAGTGATTTAGATAAAAAATAAAAATACAAATCGCCAGTGTATTTCATCCCCTTTCGCACCAAACATGATGCGTAGTTTAAAGTTTGAATTTGTATTGATAAGAAAAGGCAATAAATGGACAAAATTAAAATGTATCAAAAGGTGTTTTCGAAAAAAAATAGCAAATCAATAGTCTACATTACATATTATTTACTTTGGAAAATAATCTTTAAATCAAATAATAATTGACAGATTTATAATAGTTAAGTGCTGATACCATTGTATCTTAAGATTATTTAATGTATGTGAAATTAGAAACTCTCAATTACGTTACCATCAACCAACCACCATTACCATTGTGGTTCTCTTCGGAGTCCACTTTGTTTTGAATGTAACCACTTTTTAAGAGCAGACAACATCTGCTTTCAATGACGAAATAATTAATTGCATAATTTCGAATAAGCTTACCTAACCGGAGACATTGCAAAAAGAAAGCAAATCTTCAATAAAACCTACCTGATACGTAGAGCACGATGCTTTATAAATCAAACGAATATCTGTAATGTTAGCAATGGTCCTGTCGCCTTTTATCGTGTCAAACAGGATTTTTACCATCCCAAAGGTAACTTTTCCACATGTATTGTTCTGTTTTACATTACAGTAACTAGGAGGCTATGGGATAAAAGGCAAGCTACTATCGTGGATCAGAGACTTTCTAAATGGAAGATCACAGTTTGTAAGTGTAAATAGTAGTAAATCATCAAAGGTTAAGGTAACTAGTGGTGTACCACAAGGTAGTGTTCTTGGCCCAACCTTGTTCATATACTTTATAAATGATATGCCTGGTGAGGTAGATTGTAAAGTAAAAATTTTTGCAGACGACACCAAGGCTTACTCTGCCATCCGAAATATAGAAGATAGAGATCACTTGCAAATGTGTATACATAATCTGGTTAAATGGACAAATACTTGGCTGTTGCAATTTAACAGCGAGAAATGCAAAGTTCTGCACCTTGGAAAGAATAATCCACAGTATCAGTACACGATACAGGAAAAGGGTGTAACTCGAACAATGGATAGTACAACAGCGGAAAGAGATTTAGGGATCACGATGGACCAGAACTAAGCTTTGAGGCACATATAAATAATATAGTGAAAAAGGGAAATCAAATTTCTGGTCTTCTTGTGAGAACTATAACTAATAAATCTCCCGAAATTATGATTCCATTGTTCAAAGCTCTGGTTAGACCCTATTATTGAATATGGAAACTCAGTATGGTGCCCTTACCTTAAAAAGCACATAAATATGATTGAAGGAGTTCAACGCAGATTTACCAAGTGTATAACTAGTAATACTAATAGTACTCGTGATCTTAGTTATGAGGAGCGCCTGGCTCTTTTTAATATGCCTAGCCTTGAGTTTAGAAGATTAAGAGGTGATCTCATTGAAGTATATAAGATCATGCACAATATTTATGATCCTTGCACCACCTCTTCCTTGTTTACTATGGCTAACTACGATAAAACTCGAGGGCACAATTTCAAAATAAACAAAACTAATTTCGTAACTAACCAGTTCCGCAAGTTCTTTACTAACCGTATCATAAATTTGTGGAATAACCTTTCCTATGACACCATCAATGCACCAACGGTAAACGCCTTCAAAAATCACATTGACAAAAAGTTTAAGAACCATGTATTTTCCACAGAGTTAAATCTTTACTGAGCTGTAGATAAATATAGTATACACTATGCCAGATGAAAACAAGGGTTTGTTCACAACAAGTGATCCAAAAGCACATAAATGGACACTGATTATGAGGGCAAAAGGCTTTTAGCCTATAGCCAAACATTTCTGTGATTCTGTGAATATCGGAATCATTTCCAAACCAACATTACGCAAATTTCTTCAAAACGGAACAGAGGCTCTGTAGGCTTTTCCAAATACAATACACTGAGCAAAACCTAAACGCTAGATCTTTTCCTACCCCTATTGCAGCCTATCAGTGGCAGCTTCTGCGCGCGTGTATGTTTGTATGTCTGTGTACGTGCGCGAGGGAGTAAGTGTACACATGTGTCAAGAGAGCTTTATGTGTGTGTAGAAACGTGCGGGTGTGCATATATACGTTTGTATACGTGGGGGATATGGGCGTATGTGTGTGTGTTTGTACAAAGAAGAGGGGGAGGAGTGTGCGCTGTGGAAGCTGCGATATGTAGTCTAGAAAGAAGTGTGTGGAGGATTTGGGGGGAGGTGCAGGGTAATGTGTGTGTGTGTGTTGGTGCTCATGTACGTTTATGTGTATTTGATTGTGCTTTCATATCTGTTCCAAGGCCTGACTAAGCGCGTTGGGTTACGCTGCTGGTCAGGCATCTGCTTGGCAGATGTGGTGTAGCGTATATGGTTTTGTCCGAACGCAGTGACGCCTCCTTGAGCTACTGAAACTTTCATATCTGTGAAACTGCATGTCTGTTGTATATGTTATGCATGTGTGTGTGTGAATGTGTCTGCATGTTTCACATTTATTTGTTCATTTATCATCTTTTTTGTAATATTATTATTATTATTATTATTATTAGTATTTTTTATGTATTTATGTATTTATTTTATTTTATTTATTTATTTTTTATTTGTTTATTTATTTTATTTTATCTTTTTTTTCTCGAGGCCTGACAAAGAGCGTTGGGTTACGCTGCTGGTCAGGCATCTGCTTGGCAGATGTGGTGTAGCGTATATGGATTTGACCGAACACAGTGACGCCGGCCTACTTGAGCTACTGATACTGATACTGTTAACTCGACTTCTCGACTCGACGTTTTGTAATGATGTCCTTGTGAGCATGATTCCAGTTTTGCAATGAAAAAAAAACCAGAACAATACATGTGGAAAAGTTACCTTTGGGATGGTAAAAATCCTGTTTGACACGATAAAAGGCGACAGGACCATTGCTAACATTACAGAAATCATGTCGACAGAAAGCCTAAAGTGCAGTTCTAGGTTTTTGTTGGTTTTTTCTTGATCACTTATTTGAGTGGGTTAGGGAATGTGTTTTGTTTTTAGTTTGTATGTTGTTCTTTTCCTTGATTTTTTGTTTGTTTGTTTGTTTGTTTTGTTTTGTTTTTTGTGTTTTTTTGTGTTGTTTTTTGTGTGTTGTTTTTTGTTTTTTATTCTTTTTTTTCTTTTTTCTTTTTTTCAAAAAGGTGATTAGAGGTAACGCGTCCGCCTAGGAAGCGAGAGAATCTGAGCGCGCTGGTTCGAATCACGGTTCAGGCGCCGATATTTTCTCCCCCTCCACTAGACCTTGAGTGGTGGTCTGGACGCTAGTCATTCGGATGAGACGATAAACCGAGGTCCCGTGTGTAGCATGCACTTAGCGCACGTAAGAGAAACCACGGCAACAAAAGGCTTGCTCTTGGCAAAATTCTGCAGAAAAATCCACTTCGA
>NC_134878.1:16836400-16856400 GCF_041734735.1 Babylonia areolata | reverse complement strand
ATCAACACAGTTCTTCTCCTTCTTTTCATTACACGACCAACATCGTATTGCTGATAACTCTGTCCTGGTTGATGCGTGCTGGGTATTTTTTGTGTTTCCATCACCCACTGAACACTGACATGGATTTCAGGATCTTTAACTTTTAGGTTGATCTAACAAAGAAGCAAACATGACAAACCACAGGAGACCACGCCAAAGGTAATAACATTAACAATAATAATCCAGTTCACACAGCACCCTCATAGAAAAACATGCTCAGTTGCCTCTGTACAATTTAAAATCTGACAAGTGAAATACACATTTGAACACAAACTGAAACACCAACATCCATAACATAACAAACACAGACATCCAGCCAACACACACACACACACGCACACACGCACACACACACACACAGACACACACACACACACACACACACAAAACGCACACAACACCACTCTCATTGCACATTTCTCACACTACAGTACCCAACCAATGCACCTTTCAAATATACATCACAACGCCCAATGTAATATCACAAAACTTAAAACATCACAATGCTTAAAACCAATCCCAATACTTAAAAACTGGTCACATACATGTATCACAATGATGAATTGATACTTAAATACTATCATATTAGGCATCTAAAAAAAAAAAAAAAAATCTAGAAAAATCATGAAATCAGTGTGAGTGTTAATGTAGGCCTAAAACAGAAATGTTTGTGTGTGGGTTATAATAGAGAGAAAGAGAGAGAGAGAGAGAGAGGGCGTGGGGGGGTGTGGGGGTGGGGTTATGAACCAATAACTCATGAAAAATCGCAGCCATTCTGAATCAGTGAATGGACGGAAGTAAAAACCCCAACAAACAAACAGCCCTGACACATCATAACGAAGTATACCATCCGCTAAGCATAGCACAGCCATACGGCCTTCCCATCATCCACATTTCAGGAGAATTGTCAGTTCCTTCCAAGGTTGACTCACCCACTAAGCTGTTCTGATTGCATTCTCATGATAATTCCATTGACGTAAAACGAGTTAGGTCTGTGACGTACCATGGACAAGGAAGTCATTTGATTAATGTTGTTGCTGACTGACAAGAGATAACCACTGCAAGTGCAACTGATGCTAGTTGGTGATAATCATACTGTACATTGAACCTTCACTTTATCTTGCAGTTGTGCTTATATGTTATAATGTAACTTACAAGCAGTATTGTCTTATTCAAGTTACTGTTCTCTTTCAATAATATTAAGTATATGAGCATTGGGCAGTCAAACAGTAGATGGTAGAGATTAGAATGGAATGCTGTTGGGAGAACTGTATGTTACACACACACACACACACACACACACACACACGCATGCACGCACATGCACAGACACATGCACATACACACACATGTGCGTGCACACACACACACACACACACACACACAATCTTATAACAAGTATGCATGAAGTTGAACACACATACTCAACTCTATCTCTCACTCACACACACACACACACACACATTTGACTTTTCCTCATCCACCTCCCCCCCCCTCCCCCCCGAGCCCCACCCCCCTCCCTTCATGCATCTCCCACACCCCAACCCAACACCACAGTATGCTATGATGGTTGATTTTCAGCTTGTCACTATACCATTATAAATGAAATAGCAACTGACTTGCTTAATGAAATGGCAGTATAATCTATGTATATCGATTGTTATGAATGCATTGTGTGTTTTGTCCTGCCCCTGAACAGACACAGCGAGGCCGTCAGCCGGGCAGTGGTGGAAGTGGTGAAGCAGGGAATGGAGGAGGACAGGGTGACGTCAGGCATCCAGCAGTGCGTGCAGCTCATGCAGAGGTCAGTGCAGCGACAGAGGTGTGGAGATTAGGCATATATATGCGTGCGCGCGCACACAAACACACACACACACACACATGCGCATACACACATGCACACACGCACACACACACACCACCACACACACACACGCACACACGCACACACACACACACACACACACACACACACACCACACACACACACACACACACACATACACACTCACTCACACATACACACTCACACACACACACACACACACACATGGACATAGTGACATACATACACACAGTGACACGCATGCACACACACACACACAACTATGTGTCTTCATCTATATAGATCTCTCTCTTATTCATAAAACTTTCTACCTGATTCTTGATGTACTATAACAAAATATATTCCTTATTTATGAATGAACACAATGAATAAATGAATGATAGAACAGTTGCCTGGACAACCTTTTTTTTTTTTTAACTACAAACATCATATCTTTATTGACAGTTGCTGGAACACCCTTTATATATATATATATATATATATATATATATATATATATATATATATATATATACAAACATCATATCCTTGTTGATAGCTGTAGGACAATCTTTTTTTAATTACAAACATCATATTTTTGTTTACACAATTACAGCTGCCTGGACAATCTTCTTTTACTACCAACATATCTTTTGTTGACAGTGGCCCAGAAAATCTTCTTTAACTACAAACATCATATCTTTTGTTGACAGCGGCCCGGACAATCTTCTTTAACTACAAACATCATATCTTTTGTTGACAGCGGCCCGGACAATCTTCTTTAACTACAAACATCATATCTTTTGTTGACAGCAACCCGGAAAATCTTCTTTAACTACAAACATCATATCTTTTGTTGACAGCGGCCCGGACAATCTTCTTTAACTACAAACATCATATCTTTTGTTGACAGCGGCCCGGACAATCTTCTTTAACTACAAACATCATATCTTTTGTTGACAGCGGCCCAGACAATCTTCTTTAACTACAAATATCATATCTTTTGTTGACAGCGGCCCGGACAATCTTCTTTAACTACAAACATCATATCTTTCGTTGACAGCGGCCCGGACAATCTTCTTTAACTACAAACATAACATCATATCTTTTGTTGACAGCGGCCCGGACAATCTTCTTTAACTACAAACATCATATCTTTTGTTGACAGCGGCCCGGACAATCTTCTTTAACTACAAACATCATATCTTTTGTTGACAGCGGCCCGGAAAATCTGATGCTGTGCCTGCTGGTCCAACTGTCCCAGAGTCTTCCGGCGGAAATCAAAATCCCCTTGCTGCTGATCCGGGCCTTCTGCCAGGAGAATGACATCAACCTTCTGCACATGAAAGGGGAGAACAAGCTGACACACCTCATGTCCACCTGCCTCACCCTCTCCTCCAAGCTTGCTGCTGACCCGGTGACCAAGCCGCCCGTCCAGGTCAACAGTGACGGCTTGGGGTGTGTTATGATTAAGGTTTGTTGCGTTTGATTATACATATTATTATTAGTAGTAGTAGTTCTTTTTTTTGTTTTATGTATTTATCCTTTTTTTTTTTCCTCAAGGCCTGACTTAAGCGTGTTGGGTGATGCTGGTCAGGCATCTGCTTGGCAGATGTGTTGTAGCACATATGGATTTGTCCGAACGCAGTGACGCCTCCTTGAGCTACTGAAACTGAAACTGCGTTTGATTTTTGTTTGTTTTTGTTATTATTCGATGTAAGTGTCGCTTCCTCCGTCCCCCTAGCCACCTCTCGGCTTTTTGTTGTTTGTGTTGTTTGTGTTGTGTTGTGTTATGTTTGTGTTGTGTCATGTGTGTTTGTGGTATGTGTGTTGTGTGTATAAAGTGTGTGTGTTGTGTATGTGTGTGCATGCGTGTGCAGCATATAAAAAAAGAATGATTTATACAGTGAAAGTTCACATAGTTGTCACAGCATGAATGGCAAAAAGGTTGAACAACATGAGTAACAGTAGCTAATTACAAACCCATTACACTGTATAACAAACATGAAAAAAAACCCAAAACGGTAACACGTGTGTGTGACTTTGAGTGTGTGTGTCCATGTGCATGTTTTATACTAAAAGCAAGCATATGCAGTGGATAAGGCCAACACAGTTAAGAGAAGGCTCAATTTCCAGTTAATAAGAGTCATGAGTCACAGTTTATGTATAATATGAATCACACATACAGCGATCTCCTGTGAGAGACGTCACATATGCACAGACGCTCGGTAATCATATCCTGACTTGGTAATCTTATCCTGTTGATTGTGTTGCAGTATCCTAAACACGACACGAGCTTTGAGGATGACATGGTGGCTGACTACATCAAAGAGAAGATGCAGAACCACACAGATCCGTCTGTCACTATTCCGGATCTGACGCAGACTGGAGTGGACAAGAAACTTGGTGAGCATTTTGTTTTTGTGAAAAAAAAAAAAAAAAAAAAAAAAGATTCTAAAACTGCAGAATGGACGCAGGGTTTACTTCTCTTCTGAAGTGCTTGTTTGTGTGTGGCATGTTTGTGTGAAATAAGATACAGGTTGGTAAATTCATTCAGGCTATGAATTTCGAAAGACCTCTACAATCAAGTCAAACCTCATCATGATATGCTGACATGTTTCAGTGTTGTAAATGGCTAAAACTAAAAAAAGAAAGGAAAAAAACAGGAAAAAACAACAACAAAAAAACAAACCCAACACAAATCCACCTCAAATGCCCATCATATTTGTTCAAAATTTGATGACAATGTCATGCTCTACATCAGTGTGTCTTGTTTTGAGGCAGTCCTTCAGATTGTGTCTGAAAAAATTGCACAGACCGACAAAAGCGTTATACATTTCCCTGATTATATGTAACCTTTTTAAAAAAAAATTTTTTTCACCGTAACATTGACTGGAAATTTGGATATTGTTATATTTTGTTATCACAGTTTTTTTTAGTGTGTGTTTGTTTAAACAGAGCATTTAATTTTTTTTTAGGCTGTTGGAGTTTCAAGATAAAGTGTTTTGCTTGTTTAGCTGACTTGCTTAAAAATAAGAATAAAAACATTAACACTTGCGTTATTTTGAAAAATGACAAATGAAGTCATTGTTGAGAATGACAACATACCAGAACTGGCAGGCACCTCAACTTGATTCATGTAGGTTATCTCCCTTCCCATGTCCGCTAGGACTCAGTGATGCTGTGTTTGCTGGCTTTGTACTCTGGTCAAGTTGAAAGACAAAAGGTCAAGTCTGCTTAACAAGGACATTTCTGATGATTTATGAATTTATTCCTGGTCATGTGCGAGTCCAGCATTGCAGGATTTATCAAAAATTGGACTGAATCTAGTTATCAGAGCATGTTTATTTTTTTATGAAAAGTTTCTATACTGAATTTGGTAAAGGGAAATATATTTTTCACATACTACATACTTAAACTTCATATTTTTATTTCAGTTTAGATGCAGTTGTCACAATTTACCACTCATAGTTTCATGCATCATATAACATTCCAAAAGAATTGTGCATTTGTTATAACTTATGTGAATGTATTTGGAGTTGAATTTCACTTTGCAATGGAATGTCCCAAATTGTATGATAGGAATCAGTTTATTCCTTAATACTCCAAAGCCAGTGTATGTCTGATTTTTGTAATTTTGTTTTTACAGCAGTGTGTTTAAAGCAGGGGAAGGGGCATAAAGAGGGGAAAGATTGTAATGTGATATGTTCATTTCTTTATGTTATTTCCTATTTCATGTGGGTTGTTTTAAAAGACTGATAAGGCTTTGATTTTTATTGCTTTTAAAATCAATTTTTTGTTTTCTAACAATCTACTGCTTATGAAACGTCTGTGTTGCTACTGTCTATCCTCTTTACCCAAACAAAGGTCAGAGGATTAAGTGATTTTATTCTGTGTGTGTGTGTGTGTGTGTGTGTGTGTGCATGTAATCTAGTCTGTGTACACACATACAAACATACACACCAGCCGCACACACATCTTTTTTTTTTTTCTTTTGATCTATATCTCCGGATTAAAAACTGCAAGACTTCAACACGTTGCTTTCCTCATACTTGCAGGTTTCAAGCTGAAAACCAAGATGAAGACCCCGATTCAGGCTTCGTCCCAGCCCACCTCCTACCTCTCCGCGCTGCTTCAGTGAGTCAGCGACATGCTGCCACCACAGCCCCTGCCCCCTCCGTCACAGGCATGTCTTAACAGAAGGGCTACATCACTCCGGACACACATCACCACCATCATCTGCAGCGGTCACATCGCCCAACATCGGCAGCGTTCCCTCGTCAGTTCTCCTTCCATTCGTGGATGGTCGTTGCTGTCAGCATCAGTCTGTCATTGACAATCATTGCTCTTTATGTCAGTCAATCATCTACAAGATCGTTGCTGTCAATACCAATCTGTCATCGACAAGACTGTTGCTGTTAGCATCAGTCTGCAGTCGACAAGATCATCGTTGTCAACACTAGTCTGTCATCGGCAAGATTGTTACTTTTATTTAGTGTTGACATCAGTCTGTCATTGATAAGATCATCACTGTTGATATCAGTCTGTCATTACTGTAATTCCTGTTTTTAGAATGAGAGAGTCAATGAAAGTGTTGAATTATGTGTGCACATGCACACACACATACACTCACATGCACGCACGCACGCATCCACACACACATGCACACATGCACACACACCCACCAACACACACACACACACATACACAGAGTGACCAATGTGCAATGATTTCCTCTAAATGATCTGTATATATTGATTGTTGAACAGATTGGCAATGGACATGCTTTCATGTATATATTGTATTTATTATTATTATTTTCCGGGTTTCCCTTTCATTTTGCAAATTCCTCATCTTTCATTCTCTGCTTGTGTCAGAGCTGTTGAACACTGACTGTTTTTTAATGTCCCTTGTCTTTCATTGAGAATATCATATCATTCATTGACAGTCACGAACTTGAAAGAAAAAGCTCATTTCTTGAAGCATTTGGACTCCAGAGCTTTAAGCCTATCTGAACATTTCAACTAAATGTTCTCCACGATTGCCCTGTCACCACAAAACAATTCAGTGAATAATAAGCATAAATATGAAGCCATTTCAAAGCTGTTTTTTGGAGAGGGAAGACTTTGATCAGTTGGAAAGGGGAGAGAAGTCAAAAGGCGCAGTAATGAAATTAACTGGGGTGTTTTTTTGTTTTGTTTTTTAGCATGTTATAACAGTTTGTGCACTTCAGTATGTTTACACTTTGAAGTTTTATTGAGCTGCAAGCAGCATACTTTTTTAAAATTTTCTACCTAGTTCTAGTCCTCCTAGCCCTATGTACAAGGTGCTGGGTTATGGTTCTTCCCTTCCTGTTGCCGAACACGCCTGTTCTTATGATTTAAGTGCAACCACTCTGTTATGCTGGCCACTAACTGAAAGACTTTACTGATATTTGTTTAAGATTTTTTTTTTCTGGGTGTCATTCTGTTTTCAATTATGTTTTGTACATTCCAAAATGTAATGAAATTCCTCCTCAAAAGTTCCCAAGGCACAGACCACAAATTCTGTTTTCCCACGTTTTACTTAGCACTTTATGACAGTTAGAGGTTCAACATTTTACTGGTGGAGATGTTGTAAAACCCAAAGAAAATACTTTAACCACACGTTTTTCTCCGTTAGATGTGTGTGTGTGTGTGTGTGTGTTACTGTTTTGTTTTTTTAAATGAAAGTACACCAGGTGATAATTTGCAATGAAGATTTTGTTGTTATTTTGTTTCAGTTCTGTGCCATCTTTTTCAATTTGTCTGGTGTTATGATGAATAGCATACCTGCCTTCTCGGAGTTTGCTTTTCTATGTATTATTTGCATAATGCTAAAACAAACAAACAAAAAAACAAAACAACAAAAAAACTCCTCTGTGTTTAGGATGTGAGAAAAATATGTAAACAGAACAGTTGAAATGTTAACTAAATTAAAAATAAACCAGAACTGTGGTTTCTCTGCATGCAAAGCTTTCCTTTGTTTAATCTGCAGATGGCATACACATATACAGTTTACTTTCAGTGTGAGTGTTATTATCCCTGTTGTCTGTAAAACATCTTTAACCAGCACCTGAGATAATAATAATATAATAAGAATGAATTATATTCATGTGTATGTTCCTGTTGCTCTTGGATGACTTCCCTTTATTCTTTGCATCAGACACTCTGACTCTTACAGTAACCATGCTGTTCAATTTATCTGTAATTCTGTATTGAGAACATTCTGAAACAGCCCACAAGTTGGGAACTGATTCAAGATGATATATGCCAAACAGAAAAAAAAAGAAGTATATTCAACCACCACCCATCATTACAATGGTTTTGGTGGATGACTTTTCTGTTGGAAATCTGCCAAAAACATTTAAAAAAATTATATGCTTTACCACATTTATTTCTCTTGTTGTATTGACTGCTGTAATTCGCTGTCAGAAAAAAAAGTCTCCAAAACCTCTCATGCATGTTATCGTATACTGATTGTCAGAAGAGTAAAAATTAACTGTGGTATTACTTACTGAAAATGGCTGATTTCTGATTTCTCATGCTTTGTCACATGAATCAGCATCAAGATGCATCATGGTATTGGAACCATGCATGCATGGTGTACAGAGGTCATTTGGCTTTCGTGAAGAGTGACAATAAATTTTTTTTATAAAAATCAGCCACTTTGTGTGTGTTTATGTGCATGTGTGTGTGTGTGTGTGTGCATGATTGTGTGTGCGTGTGTGTGCGTGCGCACATGTGGATTTGTGTGTGTTTGCATATGTGTGTATATGTGTTCATGCGCATATGTCTGCATGCATGATAGAAACAGAAAGAGGCTGTCTAATCCATTTCTACTAGATTGTGTATGGAAGAGATTCTAAGCATGCATATGCACGCATACACACAGACACACACACACAGACACACACACACACACATGTGTATGCGTGCAAAGACTCAAATGTGATTGTATGCAATTCTCCTTTAATGTTGTCTCGCAAAACAACATCCTGGACTTGCAGGGAATACAAAGCAAGTAAGCACTGCATGCATAACAATAAAACACAAGCAACTAAGAACGTGTGTATTTGAAAATTATTGTAAAATAGATAAAGCATTAATTGTTGCTTTTGTCACATAATGATTGCGGAGAATATTTTAATAGCACTGTTTAAAAAAATCCACTTCCATAGGAAAAACAAAACAAAACAAACAAACAAAAAAAACAACAACTGCAGGCAGGAAAAAATACAAAAAAATGGGTGGTGCTCTCAATGTAGCGACGCGCTCTCCATGGGGAGAGCAGCCCGAATTTCACACAGAGAAATCTGTTGTGACAAAAAAATGAGTATACAATACAATAGAATACAATACAATACAATCATATTATTATCATCATCATCATATAAAATAATAGTCACCAGTTTGTACTCCTCATAGACTTTTTGCCAATGTGAAAAGCTTTAATAGAAAACAAAAACTTAAAAGATAATGATTGAAGCTATTGAAGGCACATACATTCAACAGCTGAAAAGGAATTCAACCTGTTTGCTGAATGAAGAAAAATCTGTTTAATAAGTGTGTAAAAAACAACAACAAAACTCTGACTGACAATGTATTGTAAGCCTGATTAATCATCATCATCATCACCATCATCATCATCGTCGTAAAAATAATGGAAACAATAATAATGACGATAATAATTATCATTATCATAATAATGACAATGATGGTAATAACAATGCTAATGATGGTGATTTTGATGATGATAACAATAATAATAATAATAACAATAATAATGATGATGATGATGGTAATACTACTACTACTACTACTACTCATTCGACGATTGAGGAAGGTGGCAGAATGGTTAAGACGCTCAGCTGCCAATACAGAGAGTCCGTGAGGGTGTGGGTTCGAATCCCGCTCTCGCCCTTTCTCCCAAGTTTGACTGGAAAATCAAACTGAGCGTCTAGTCTTTCGGATGAGACGATAAACCGAGGTCCCGTGTGCAGCACGCACTTGGCGCACTGAAAAAGAACCCATGGCAACGAGAGTGTTGTCCTCTGGCGAAATTACGTAAAATGAAATCCCCTTTCATAGGTACACAAATATGTAAGCATGCACTCAAGGCCTGACTAAGCGCGTTGGGTTATGCTGCTGGTCAGGCATCTGCTCAACAGATGTGGTGTAGCGTGTATGGATTTGTCCGAACGCAGTGACGCCTCCTTGAGAAAGTGAAACTGAAACTGAAACTCGACGATTGACGGTTGAACACTTATAAGTTCTCTCTCGGTAGACATGGCCGTTATTTCAAAACCACCAGGTTAGACGTACGGGAGTAGTGTCAGGCAGAAGGGTGGTCTGTTAATTTTACCTGTTCGAGCACCGTCCACAGAATGAGAAGTGTCCAGACCAACACAAGTCCAGTCCACAGTGCTCCGTCTCGGTGCGTCAGATGGACCTCACTCCTGGGCAGACACCCCCACCCCTCCACACACACACACACACACACACACACAGACAGACGCACACACACACACACACGGAGCCCCCTTCTTCACCACATGCAACGAAATCTTACAAAACCAAGAACCCAGCACTGAACAGACCATCACCTCAGAGGCACAAGCCCCTAAGTCGTTATCTCAACTCTCCCGATCAACCCAAGTGCATGAATTTAGGGGCGGGGGGGTGGACGGGGGAAGCCAAACTGAACTCTCAGCTTCACCTCAGTGACCGGAGGAAGAAAATCACACAGCGATAAATCATTGCATTGTTGAGCTCTCTTTGCGTGAATCCAAACCACATAACTTCTGCGTTCTGCAAGCGTGTAATCTACACTTATTCACCTTATTGGCGAACGGCTTACTAGTGGACGTTGGTGAGCATGGGGTTATTATCCCTGTGGGTCGTTTTTCTGACATCATTTTCCTTTATGCCGGGAGAGGAATGAGAGATACATTTTCCGCATTCAAGCGGATGCAACAAAGAGAAAAAGAGAACACAACCCCCCCCCCCCAAAAAAAAAAAGTTGTTTCAAGTAATGTCTTTTACTCAGTGTGGTATATACCCCATGGAAAAAAAAAATCCACGGCCTAATACTGAATTGAGTAACCCTCACACAAAATCTCTTTTTCTGGAGTATGTTTGCCCGTACCTGAATCTACGAATGACACGACACATCCAAAACATCCATCAAATGTTTAGATAAGCGTAAAGGAATACGCGTCATCAGACAGTTTTAAGGTTTTAAAGATATAATGACGGTCTATATATGTTTCAATCCACACTTCCTGGTTGGTTTTTAAGATCTTCGAATACATGCAGTTATCAATAACCGATAAACAATTCCACAGTATTGCCCCCACCCCCTCTTTTTTATTTTTTATTTTTATTTTTTATAAGAAAAAGTGAACCACAGAGAATTCTTATCTTATTGTGACCATGACCAAGACGATGATGATCATTGAGAACTGCTTCTGTTTTTTCTTATTTTATTCGTTGTTGTACACAATAACAATAAACACTCATACCTGACGGAATATATACCAGAGCAAGGAATCCTTCTGAACCCCAAGGATCAAATAAAATAAAAAAATCTTGACTTCAAAGTCGACACTGAAGTATAGTAGTCATAAGATATCCAATGGCATTCATCACGTTTTTCGTTTTTTTGTTTGTTTGTTTTTCATCGCGTTTTTGTACACAGGACAAGATCATCAAATTACTGCACACACCCTTTGTTCTTTGAGGTCACATTAAGAATAATCACTGCTGCCCAAAAAGTAAAAGCTCAATATAGTGAAAATATCACAAATAGCATTTCTTAAAATATTCATTGATAAATTAGTTGGAGAGAGAGAGAGAGAGAGAGAGAGAGAGAGAGAGAGAGAGAGAGAGAGAGAGAGAGATTAATTTCTAATTCATTACAGGATATGGCCCTTTATGAGAGGGTGCGATCAAGTGTCGATAGATCCTGAACAGAAGGAACAGAACAATTTAGGAAGTAGCTATTTTCCTAAACCAAGACCTTGTAGCCTACAAACACAAAGAGTAACGTCAGTACACGACAACAGTGATTTCAGCTTGAACACATACTTTGTTTATAACATTCAGGCCGAATGAATCTTTCTCCAGCGTTACTCGGTGTTTTATATCAGACAAGCTTAACTCTCTCCACACGAACGGCGAAAGAGACGACCTTAACAGCGTTTCACCCCAATTACCATCATCAAAATATTGCAAGCGGAAGGCTCTTATACTGAAGACGTGAATGTTGACAAAGAATAGCACAATTCTGACGACGGAAGCTAAAGGTTGGGTCATTTTTGGACACCCACTGGACATCCGAGGGGTCTGTGTAGAGGAGAAGAGAGGACTGGCCGTACTGAGTGAGTTAACTTCATCTTCATTTCTTGCATAAAGGACATAATATATCGTATTTCTTGACAACACATTGAAGGATGGACAGGCTGATGAGTCACACCGAGTCTGAATCCTGTTGTTATATGCACCTCATATGTCTGTCAACACGCGTCAGCAAAGAAAGGTTTTCAAACTACGACCCCTGCAATATGTTCTTTTAATTCCAAATATTTCAGTTACATTATCATGTCAATTCCAGACTTGCCACCAATCAAGAGTGGAAGAAAACTTTTTATTTTATTTATTTATTTTTTTTTTTAATGATAAGCAACCCGATTTATCCAAGTATGGTCAAAACCCATCTTCGCAAAAACACAAGTGAAGCCTACATTAGAGAGAGAGAGAGAGTCAGACAGACAGACAGACAGACAGAGCCGACAGACAGAAAGAGAGAGAGAGAGAGTCACAGACAGACAGACAGATTTGCAAGCATGTATAACTACTTACAAAACCGTTCATCAGCGGGCCATCGAATTAGAAATACCACAGCAAGAGCTGCAAGGAATGAAGTAAAATCTCAATTTTGAACACATCGCATACGCGTAGTACATTGCATTGACTTCACGGGGTACAACAGATCGGGTTCTGGGCTGTCCGTCAGATCGCGGATTTTGGTCGGGGCCGCAAATGCACGCAAACAACATTGACGACGGGCACAAAAACTGAAGGTATTTCTCAAAGCACTGCCCACCATAAGAACATATATTCTATACCTCCCCCCTCCCTCCCTCCCCGTCCCCCCCAAAAAAACAAAAAGATTAAAAAAAAAACCAACAGCAAACCAACCAAAAACCACACACACACACACACACACAACCACCACCACCACCACAACTACAACTATTGCCACTACTGTCACTACAACAATAGCAACAACAAAAACTACTGCTACTACTATCACTACTATTGTGACGTAGGTTGTAGATTGGCCTCACCGAGTGATGATCAATGACTATTAGTCAAATCGTTTAAAAATATTTTGACCTGAACTTTATTCAAAAATCGGACAGTCTCCATTGGCCCTTCAGGTTCAATTACAGCCATTTGAAATAACTGATCTGCTTCAATCTCCAAACAAAATAACCAAGTGGGATTATCTTCATCTCTTCATCGATAAGAGTGACAGAAGAAGAAGAGGAGGATGTGGATGAAAAGAAGATATATATATATATATATATATATATATATATATATCAATCATATTATAATCATTATTATTATAGTATAATATATACACATATATATGCATGATATCATATAACAGCAACAACAAAATAATAACAAAACAGCTAAAAATAAAAACCACAAATCACCCTCAAAGCTGCAAAGCTAACAAACAAGAAGTTCTAAAACAAAAACAAACACAAATGTACAACAACAAAAATACGCAAATCGCGTGTTCTTTTTAAATGCTTTTACCTTTGACAAGTGTTTGAAACATACCACCACCACCAGTGCCAAATTCTCTATAACCATGTCCCCACACACCAAATGATGTCTGAAGGTTGCAAAAAAAACAAACAAAAAAACCCCCCAAAACCACGATTGTTCCGAATGTCTTGATCTTCCATTGGAGACCAGGGTGGTGGATGAATATCACAACAAGGAGGAAAAGTTATAGTACAGTTCCTAACATCCCATCTTACCTCTCATCAGTAGGCTTCAGAAAATGCACTCGAAATGTTTCAAGTCTGGTTTACCATAAACCATATGACGATCAAATATTTTTTTTTCCTTATACCGATAGTGTTCTATTGCATCTTTATCATTGTCACAGACATTGCATCTGTCGCTGCTTGCAGCACATCCTTGTCCTTGACAGACTGTTGGTCAGACAGATTATAATTATGAATATATTTTTGTTTGAAACCATTTCAGTCCTACTTCCTTTCTTCTTTTGATTCTTTACTACTATTTCCAAGTCAGTCTACGGTTTTGTTGTTGTTGTTGTTGTTGTTTATAAATCTCTCTCCAAAAGTACGGATCAAATATTTATACGTCCTCAAAGTAAAATGTGATATGTTCTTGGTCCTTTTCGCACGCTAAGTAACAGCTACGCTGCTCTAATCAATCAATTAATCAATCACTTTATAGTGTGTAAGATATAAATGGGAGCATTTCAAAAGAGGAATAAACAGTTACTTGTAATCTGGACAGCTTTTCGCCTCGCTGCTTGTTTGCAAACGAGTCGCTGTTATTGTTAGATATTATTGTGTGTGTCTTGTGAGAAATTCATGGATTTTTTATTTTTTTTATTTTTTTTTTTTTTTACGGAGGTGTTGAAAAACTTACCTATATCTTCTTTTTTCGAAGCTACCTAGACCCCTGGTAATTCAGTGATGAAATTGTAACATCATTCACTTTTTCGTACATTGTTTTTGGTGCACATACTTCAAACAGATTTCATACATTTCCTTTGTCTCTCTCCTTGTCCAGTATCAATTGACACGGTAGAAAAAAAAAGGATATAATAATTCAAGTTCCCAACGTGAGGAACTGCATTCACATTGTCAACGAATCAGATGTCAAAACATAACAAACAAACATGCAACAGATCAAACGGATATACGAAAAATGAAGAAAAGTTACAGAAAACGTGGAAACTCCCTCTGACTAACGTAGCTAATGTACAGAACGACGTAAAGCATAAGGCAACAAAGACATTTCACGAAAAATATAGAAAAAAAAAAAAAGCAGCGAACAGAAGCAGGGAGAGGGGAAAAAAAGTAATTCGCGCTTTTATATGAAGTGGGTTCATATATATATATATATATGTGTGTGTGTGTGTGTGAGCGAGCGTGCGTGCGTGCGCGCGCGCGCGCGCGCGCGTGTGTGTGTGTGTGTGTGTTACATATAGAAAATAAGTTTGTTTTTGTGTGTGTGTGTGTGTGTGTGTGTGTGTGTGTGTGTGTGTGTGTGTGTGTGTGTGTGTGTTTAAACCATAACAATATAACATATTTCTAATGAAAAACTAACTATAACAGCGAACCAACTGAACTATTTAACAAGGAGTTGAAAAAGTCACACATTAGCAATGGACTGCTGAAGATTGTCAACACTGAAGGTGATTTCAGGGATGTGTGTGTGTGTGTGTGTGTGTGTGTGTGTGTGTGTGTGTGTGTGTGTAACCCGAGGACTGGCAAGGAATAAACAACCACCTCGTCAGAAGTCTCAATGCAAACTCACGAGTCTGTCTCATGATCTCACGTGTACAGTTTTTCTGAATTTCTATCACACTGCATTTAATGTACTCTCTCAGCACACTTCCCGTGCAATGTCCAGCCAGAGCAGAGTTCATGTCACTACATGTGTGTGTGTGTGTGTGTGTGTGTGTGTGTGTGTGTGTGTGTGTGTGCGTGCGCGCGCTCGCGTGTGTGCTGTGCTATGATATGTGCGTGTGTTTGTGTTTCATGTGTGTGTGTGTGAGTGAGTGAGTGAGTGAGTGAGTGTTTGTGTGTGTGTGTGTGTGTGTGTGTGTGTGTGTGTGTGTGTGTGTGTGTGTGTGTGTGTGTGTGTGTGTGTGTTTTGCGCTTTGAACCAAACACTCCCTCAAATAAATTTCCGTACACAAGGAACAACTTCGTCAAATAAATGTGAGATGACCGCTTGTTTAACTGATTAAAAAGTGTCAGTGTAAACCGAAAAAAAACCCCAACAAACCCCACCGTTTTACTCACTCCAACACTCAACATCTCCATGCATTGGCCCCCCTCCCCTCAACCAACAACCCAATCGTCTTGACACCATCCATCTGAAAAGCTGGTTTTAGTTCAACCGCTTCAAAACGCAAAACATTTTTTTCTTCATCTGAAGAACAATAGATTAAAAACAATATATCGCTTCTGATCATTTGCTTAATCTCCCAATTCCTTTTTTTTCCATGATACGGTATGATGGAAATATACCATTCTTTTCAAAAAAAAAAAAAAAAAAAAAAAAAGAAAAGAAAGAAAGAAAAAAAAAGAAAAGAAAAGAAAGAAAGAAAAAAACAACATCAGTATTTCCTACGCTTAATGTATTCACAGATGACGGGGAACAAATGCGAAAGAATAGATGTGAAGCACTTTATACTAATAGTCCGAAAATCCAAGAACACACATAAAGTGCAAGCGTTTAAGCGTTTTTGTGTATACAACACACACACACACACACACACACACACACACACATATATATATATATATATATATATATATATATAATAGTGAAAGCTACATTCAGTTATTGGATGGAAATCTTCTCCCGGATTGTAGGCGTCTTTATCCCAGAAACAATTACGTGTTTCAGCAAGATGGGCCTCCTTCACACACAAGTAGGGTAACCCAGGCCCATCTGGAGGAGGCTACACCAGAATTCACCAAGAAGGATGAATGGCCTCCACAAAGTCCTGACTGTAACCCAATGGATTGTGCCATATGGGACTCTCTGAAGGGGGAAAGTTTACCGGGGAGTGAGAGACAAATTGACCGAGCAGGCGTTAAAGGACAGGATAATTATGTCATGGGAGGAGATATCGGTGGAAGAAATACGTAAAAGCATTTCTACTTGGGAGGAACGGCTTCGTTTAGTCGCGGAGGAAGATGGAGGCCACACTGAGCATAAACTGAAATAAGTGTTTTCCTCTGATACTGGATTTTTTGGCACACTGTTTTGAATTTGAAAATACTCGCACAATTTGCGTCCGAACTTTTAGATATTTTGCAAGACTTGTTGATGATACCCTAAGGTTACTGTGTGAAAATGTTCAATGAATTCGGTTTCTCTGTCACTGAGAGATTACTTGTCAAAAAGCGGTTCACTTTTCTGGGGACACCCGATATATATATATATATATATATATATATATATATATATATGTCTGACACATATGAAAGAAAGACATTTTTTCGAAACGGTTTCAATTATGAACAATGGGAAAGAAAATTCTTACGAATTGTCTTCTTGGGTTCGCTTTTTCACACACAGAGAACTGCAGCTGAAATCAGCTGATGAAGAAAAGTCAAATGTACATCAGCCACCACCTTGTGTCAAAGGCATCCGGGACCCTGACATTTCAGCATTAATTAACTCTCTCCATACGAACGGTGAAAGAGACGACGTTAACAGCGTTTCACCCCAATTACCATCATCAAAATATTGCAAGCGGAAGGCTTTTATACTGAAGAGGTGAATGTTGACAAAGAATACCACAATTCTGACGCCGGAAGCTAAAGGTTGAGTCATTCAGACACCCACTGGACATCCGAGAGGTCTATGTAGAGGAGAAGAGAGGACTGGTCGTACTGAGTGAGTTAACTTTCAATGATCTACCAAAAAATGACTCACGACAGAATAAGAAGCGCTCAATTATCTATCATATTTTAATCACAAATTTTCAAATTACCAAACAAGCAGGGTCTTCAGTTTCCTGACTTCAATGTGTCTCAACAGAGCCATCGGTATCGCTTCCGCTGACCACAGTAAAAAAAAAAAAAAAAAAAAATGTCTGAAGTCGGTTTCTGCGCAGAAACGTGACATCACTTGGAATCACCCAAACCATACCAGCGTAAAAAAAAAAAAATAAAAAAAAAAATCAATTCCATTTCAATGAATATTGATGTCCTCCTCCCGCTCCCTCTCCTCTCACAACTGCACGCACAAGGGCTCGGTCCGTCGGGTGAGGACAGGAACAGTAGTTCAAGTTTTCCCAAATCCTACGTGGCGTTGTTCACCGTCAGTGAAAAAAGTCACCACTAAGACTTCCGATAGCCCTGGACAGCGAAGTGTCTTCAGTTTCTTCCTCGCTGGGCACCCCACTCGGCCTGACTGGCAGGTGCAGAAAGCGATGTTGATGCTGCACACCACCCGTCCCAACGGCTACAAGCGGTCGATGCTGCTTTTCTGGACCTTGTTCCCGGAGCACAAGGAACCGACGCGAGTGTTCCACGCCTGTGCTTCCAGTCACAGGTTTCGGTTCCACACTAAGCGAGCCAGGCCTCCGTGTTTGTTTTTCTACAGTCGTTCCTGCAGCTAGTTCCCGACGCCGTTTTCCCACGCTTGTAGGGACAGCCAGCTCCCCTGTCATGACTCTCTCCGTGACGCTGGCGTGGAGGTCTTCACAGGACAGGGCCATGGTCATGTCGGCCAGCTTATCCACGCTCGTCTCCATGTTTGTGGCATACATGCTCATGGTCGGCGTCGCGCTTTCCTCCAAAATGGCCTCCACGTCACAAAGTTCAGGGTCAGCATCCTCGACAACATCTGCAGGAAGAACGTCACCAGTAAATGCCATAGCTTTATGTGTGCTAGTACTCGTACTTGCTGTTGCTTCCGTTCTCCGCGGGATGCTGGAGATTGGGGGCACACCGCGGTCGCTAACAACAGGTGTAGAATGTTGTACCTGTTGATGCATTGACAGTGACAGAGACTTGTATTCACCAGCCGAAAATGCTGATATCGGAGAACGTGGACTCCGAGGTTTTGACGCTAATCTGACACGCATTCTTTCGGATTCAGCTGGTGGCTTGACGTCTTTTCTAGGTCCTCTGCCTGACACTGAAGCTGTCAGCGCTAGGTGATCGATCTCTTCCTCATCACTTAGTACAAGAACATCAGCAGCACCGGAGCCCACTGTCTGAGACGGCAGAATTCTGCGAGACTTTGCTTTTGTCTGCTCAGGTTCCTGATCTTCAGGTTCAGACGGTGACCAGCTTCTCTTGGACACAAAAGGAACGGCAGATAAAACAAGGCGACCTGTTTCTAATTCTGCTGATGTACTGTCTGGTTCAGATAAAGACCTTTGATGTTTTGCCGACGGATCTTGACCATACTCCAGTCTTTGTGAGGACTCCAGGCCCTGTGATGAACTCGGAACTGGCGACAATGTACCATCCGAAGACGCAGTGAACGGTGAATAGGTTGAAATATCGAGTTCTGGTGACTCTGGTGACACTGTCACACTAGTCATGGATTGTAATCCAAGTGAAGTGGACAGGCCCACGTCCTCATTTAAGCAATAACTACTGAGGTCAGGCATTAGATCTGAGTCGATGCTAAATGAATCCATCTGAAGGTCATCTGTCAACACCGGTCGTTGGTGTTTAGATACACCCATCTGTGCCCATAAGTCCGACTTTTTCTCTTCCCGAGCCTGTACGTGTTGGTACATAGCGCTTATCATGACGTGTATCTTATCAACACAGCTTTTTGTCTCGCTGATGTAGGTGGCCATCTTGTCACTGAGGATGGGGGAACGTCCCATTTTACTGGAGACTTTGTCCAGCATGAAATGCAGTCCTGAGGCCTTGGTGATGATAGCCTCAAAGTCCGACTTCAGTTCCAGGTCGGTTTTCTTGCCTCCGTGGTGAATTTCCAGTTCTTCTTCCAGCCCCTTTGTCATCAAGCCTCGTTTTTTCAGTTCCTTTTCAAGGATCTCGATCTTCTTCTTCAGAGTGTCCTTATTGTCCTTGGGGTGTTCACGTGGGTTCTTCCATCGGAGATCGGTGACCCCAGTCCACCAATGAGGTCTTTCACTTTCTGCCCACAGTCTCTGTGGGTTCTTGCCTCTGTGGGCTGCCGCTCGACTAAGAATGTTCAACAGACGCTCTAGGAGAACCCTCTCAGTGGATGGAGCATCACGCCTCAGGCCGTAGAGAAAGGAACCAGACTGCTGAGAGTAGCACTTGCAGCGATGTTTGGAGGATTTCAGAGTCAGCATCTCGATT
>NC_134878.1:16808900-16826400 GCF_041734735.1 Babylonia areolata | reverse complement strand
CCTGACTCTGTTCTGATCAATGGCACACCTGTTTCACTTTCTCCTTCTGTTCGCAGTCTTGGTGTAATCCCAGACCAGTCTCTTTCCTTCCAACAGCACATTTCGAATATCTGTAAAGTTGCCTATTTGGAACTGCGTAGAATCAGCTCTATCCGCCACTATCTCTCAACCGATGCAACCAAGACACTTGTATACTCTCTGGGTCTCTCAAGATTGGATTACTGCAACTCTCTTTTGGCCAGTCTTCCCAAATATTTGTTAGACAGACTCCAACGAATTCAGACTAACGCTGCCAGACTCGTTTGCAGAGCTTCTAAATTTGACCATGTTTCTCCTCTCCTTCAGTCTCTCCACTGGCTGCCTGTTTCTGATCGAATAGACTATAAGCTATCCACTCTGACCTTTTCTGCAGTCAACGGATCTGGCCCAAAGTATCTTTCTGAACTCCTCCATATCTATACCCCGTCTCGCCAGCTCTGTTCTTCCTTTGATACTCGACTTCTCAGGATACCTCACGTCAGAAGTAAGACCTATGGACACAGATCGTTTTCTTTTCAATCGCCAAAGACGTGGAACAAGCTCCCTGATAACATCCGTCATTCTGATTCCCTCGCATCTTTTAAATCTCGTCTCAAAACTCACCTTTTCCATCAGCATTAAGTTCAGTTGTGGCAGGTCCATTTCCTTTGCGTTAGCTGTGCTTGACTATATGTGTATACATATGTATGTGTACATAACTACATGCATGTATATGAATGTGTATTGTGTGTGCGTGTGTTTATTTAATTTTGTGCCTGCCTATGTGTGCGTATGTGTTAGGGTAGCTGTTAGATACACATGTATGTTAAAATGTATGTATGCAGTGTGTGTGTGGGGGGGGTGGGGGGGGGGTAGTCATATTTTGGTGTGTGTGTGTGTGTGTATGTAACATTGATGTAATGTTTTATGTTAACAAAAGCGTTTTTGTAAAGCACCTAGAGCAGATTTCTGGATAGTGTGCTATATAAGTATCTATTATTATTATTATTATTATTATTCTCATTCAGAACGAAACGAATCAGTCTTTCCCACATTTGGAAATGTCAGTACAAAAGAAGTCGTTGGTAACGGTTGTTTTCAGGAAGCTTTTTTTTTTGTTTTTTCTTCTTCTTCTTTTTTTCTGTTCCTACCAATGATCCAAAAGTACAGTGCACAAAGCAGAATTGTCCAGTTTTAAACAGACAACAGTTTAAAAAAAAACAACGCTGGTCAACCAGACGACAGCCCATGGATTCAGGGATAACACGAAATGACCCATTCACTGAGACGTGTGAACAAAACTGACTGTGGCTCATTCATTGACTACTGGAACTGACCGTATCGTCAACAGCTGAAGCAGGCGTGTGAAACGTTCCCTTTTTCATGATGGATCGTACCTTAATATGAAGAAAAACACGATAATCAAATCATTTCTCTCTTCAGTTGAAATATGCTTAACATTAGCATGCTGTATCTTAGAAACGGCTGATTGACAAACCTTCATACAAAAAAAGACAAATGCACAAAACACTGCAAAAATTAACAGATGCGTCTCATTTTGATCGGTTTTCTTAGCAACTGATATTAGAGTTTACATTTTTCGATAAACTGCGTACAAAACGCACACAGTTTACGCCCATAAACTATGATTTCGTTTTACCTGGCAAGAAGATGTTGCAGAGACGTGATCCTTGCTGTATGGTTGCTAAGTTCCTTTTGATCATTCCTGCTGTAAGATGAGGTATTTTGCGCATGTTAAGGATACTTTAGATATCCCCACGCGCGCTGAAAGATATATACTGCAATACTGCAACCCGGCGGAAGTTGTTTAAATCGAAGGTCGTAATCTATCTTCTCAGAATTTGCGAACCTCACTGCTTGCTTTCAAAGAAAGGGAAGTCTTTTCTGTGACTATCCTTTTTTCTCTCGAATAGCAGGGAATGAACGAGGCGGTATAAGGCATTGTAAAGTCGACCTTATTAGAGTCGCAATAGCATTTAGTGTAGTTCTTTATTAAAAAAAACAAAAACAAAAAACAAACAAACAAACAAAAAAACAGTTCCTTTCGCGAGCCTTGTCACTGAATTAACCGACATCCATCTTACACACCCACACACACACACACACACACACACTGACGAGAGAGAGAGAGAGAGAGAGAGAGAGAGAGAGTAAAAGCAGGAAAAGTAAGACTTACAAAGATTTGCTAACGAATCGAAAACGAAACAGCACACCAAAAACAAAACTGGACATAGATAAACTAAAAGTAAGCGTATACACCAAAAGTACACCTGAAATGAAACTTCAAAACAAAACCAAAACTACCCCCCCCCCGTCCCCTCCCCCCCCCCCCAAAAAAAAGGAAGTACACCAATACAAATACAAAACTAAAACGGAAATATTTATCAAGAAAAAAAACACCACACACACAAAAAAGAAAAGAACGGATAGTGACTATGGTAAACTACAAATTAAAAGTTCTCCTGATAAGTTGATTCCTGGAGGTGCTGCCATATTTATTACACAGAAGAGAAAACATCATATAACCAGCTGGAAGGAGCAAATGCATTCCCTTGTTTTAAAAAAACAAAAGCTTAGAATTTGTGATTTTTCAAGGGTATATAATCTGCCATGGCAAGCAGGCTCACTCGGTTTTTTGTTGTTGTTGTTGTTGTTTTTTTGGGTTTTTTTTGGCGTGACAGCAACGTCATTCATTCCGTTTGTCACGTGCACAGGTACACCCCCAACTCATGCTGTCTCTCTCCAGACGCTGGCGGTCCGCAGAAAGCGATCAATGTTAGCTGCAAGGAGACTACCATCCTGAGGAGACCCCCACTTACTGCTGGGTAACTCCAGCTGTATCTCACACACGTATGCATATATGCGTGTATATCTATCTATCTTACTACCTATCTATCTATCTATCTGTCTATTTATCTATCAACCTATCTATCTATTTGTGTACATAGACGTTATCACATTATGCATAAATATCACTCACCATCTCATGGATTAATATCAAGTAGTTATCCTTAAGTACAAAATGTCTACGGCTTTTCATATGAACCCTCAAAAGTTTGGTAGTACTACAATGAGTCGGTGGGGGGGGGGGGGGGCGGGGCTGGGGGGGGGGGGGGGGGGGGGGGGGGGAGAGAAAGGGAGTGTCAGAAAGACAGAGAGAGAGAGAGAGAGAGGGGTGGTGGTGGTGGTGGTGAGGAGGATATAAGGACGGAGAGAGAGAAAAAAAGACAGAAGAAAAAGAGAGACAGGCAGGCAGACAGAGACACAGAGAGAGAGACAGACAGACAGACAGAGACAGACAGACAGAGACACAGAGAGAGAGAGAGACAGACAGAGACAGAGAGAGACAGATAGACAGACAGACAGAGACACAGAGAGAGACAGACAGACAGACAGAGACAGAGAGAGAGAGACAGATAGACAGACAGACAGAGACACAGACAGAGAGAGAGAGAGAGAGAGAGAGAGAGAGACAGACAGACAGACAGACAGACAGACAAACAGACAGATACTGAGAAAGAGACACGGGCAGTGACAGTGGCAGAGACAGGAAACAGTGCAACAGAAACTTAATTTTCGAAACGAATGTCGAGCAATACTTGATAAGTACGCTGACGATGACGATGACGACGAACGTCGATGAGGGTGATGAGAACGACGAAGATAATAAACACTCCACTTTGCTTCCTCCCAGTCTGGCCGTGATCCAAAACACTGTTAATAATAATAATAATGGATACTTATATAGCACACTATCCAGAAATCTGCTCTAGGTGCTTTACAAAAACGCTTTTGATAACATAAAACATTATATCTATGTTACATACACACACCAAAATGTGACCCCACACACACACACACACACACACGCACGCACGCACGCGCACACACACACGCACGGACTGTTGCTGTGGCGTGGTTCTAAACTGGGCCACTGTTGAGTCATCAACCCTGTATCCCCCCCCCCTTTTTTTTTTCATTGATTGAATTCAATTCAATTTTTACTTAAATTTTTTTTTTCCCAAGCCCCTGACGTTTTGCAAACTCGTCGAAAGCTGTCTTCCACATGAAATGACTCAGTGGCAAAACCCGTCTAAAGCTTAAAATGCAACACGCGCGAGCGCAAGCGCAAGCAAGTACGCGCGCGCGCGCGCGCACAAACACACACACACGCACGCATGCACACACATACACACGCTCGCGCGCAAATAAACGCATGCACATGCACACACATACACATGCACACTCACACCGTCTAAAAAACACTTATAGTGAATAGACGTTAAACTGAAGATAAAAAAGATAAAACACTCACACATACAGGGGCAGGAGAGAGACAGAAGGGGTGGGGCAGAGGGGGAGACAGAGACATACATGATATAACTACTAGTCTGTTCACGTTTAGGCAAGTCGTCTGGATTATCCTAACGTAGTATTGGAAAGCACCCTTATTTCATGATAAGAAAATATTTTCTTTTGAGAGTATAAACATCCATAGCCCCCCCCCCCCACCCCAAAAAACAACAACAAAAAACAAAAAAACAAAACCAAAAAAAAGAGAAAAAAACAAACAACAAAAAAACCGACAAGAAAACAACAACAAAAACAAAACAAAACAAAACAAAAACAAAACATGCATAGCAAAACAACTGCAAGACAACCAAACGGAAGAGAAAGTCTGTAGATATTACAGCGAAAGCACAGGCAGTTCCTCTATCGGAGGAGTACATCATGGAAAGAATTTCATCTGATTCACAGAAAATGGTATACATATATTATCAACCATCACATTGTGAAATCTTGCACTGTTACCACACTTGGATCTCATTTGCTCTGTTAGCTGTAGCGTTGAGAGCAGTACCATGAGAAGGTTGCAACAGCAGCGAAGTCGCTGAAATGTGACAAGGCTGCAGGCATTGACAACATCCCTGAAGGAATCTTGAAACATGGTATGGCGGAGGGACAGTTATTGTTATCCTAACCGGCGTCTGAAACAAAATATGGAACACAAGCGAATGACCCACGCTATGGACCCAATATCTGCCCAACGCTTAGCTTGTATCACAGATTGACATAAGCTCACAGTTGGGCCAGCAGCAAAGTGACAGCTGTATGATCAGTGGTTTCTCCATTGCAGTGGGAATTTATTTACAGCTTTGTCTTTTTGTGAAGGACTATGACTCGCAAACTGGGAGGCAACATTGCACTGGCTCTTAGTGCTGCAGCCTTTGGGGCGAGTTGGCCTTTGGGAACCATCCCAACGCCAACTGTCCTAAAACCCTCTTGGCAGAGAGAGTGGGGATATAACCCGGGCAAGACACTCTCCACTATTATCAAATTCTAGTCAAGCTAGTCGGGACAGTCATAGTCGGATACGACTGACAATCATACATGGACCCAATCACTCATCATCACCCTCCCCAAGAAAGGAAATCTCCAACACCGCAAGAACTATCGTACCACCAGTTTGATCAGCCATGTTAGCAAAGCAATGCTCAAAGTCATTTTGAACAGATTCTAGCCGGAAGCCGGCTTAGAAACAGGCTGGGTTTCAAAAGGCAGAACTACCATTGAACAGATCTTTGACCTTCGTACCCTGTGAGAAAAACACCTCCAACACCAGAGGGATTTCAACCACGTATTCATAGACTTCAAGATGTTTGACAGTCTGGCAAGAGGCACTATGGGCCACAATCGGGGGCAGGGAGTGTGGGGGGTGAGGGGTGGGGGGAACTGCACTCCAAAGCGACCACTGCGCTGCACAGGGTGCTACTGGACAGCGGTTCCTTTTTTCGGTTGGAATTCGTCAGGGCTGCCTTCGGTCTCCCACACTGTTCAACATATTCCTGGAACACATCATGACTGGCGCCCTTGGATATCATGTGAGCACAGTCTGCAGTGGAGGAAGAGCAATCACGAACCTTCGCTTCGCAGATGACACCTATGACCATGCAGACAGTGAGAAAGAAATTACCAAGCTTGTTCAAAGACTGGATGAAACATCAACAAGTGATGGCATGGAAACCAGCGGCGAAATGACCAAAGTGCTAGACAGCCACACCACCATCACCATCACTGCTGACATAGCTGTCAAAGGACAGAAGCAAGGAACTATTCAACAGTTCACATACACGGATCCATCATTAGCATTGAAGGATCCAAACCAGAAATCCTCTCAAGGGCAGCAAAGACAACATCAGAATGTCCAGACAGAAACCTGTGTGGAAGGACAACATCTCCACGAAACACAAGTTAGGCTACTGCATGCAGTGGTATTTTCCGTCTTCCTGTGCGCATGCGAGATATGGACCCTCACGGCAGATTTGGAAAGAAGAACCCAATTCTACTACTACTACTTCTTCTTCTTCTTCTCCTGCTCATCAGCCATAATGATTATCGCTTATGATTCTTCTTCTCATATTATCATTATTACCATCATCGTCATTTAGCAGTAGTGGTAGCAGTATTGCTGTGGTATTAAAAAATTAGTTCCACCCGTATAAAACGGGGTGCTTATCACGACTGGACAGTAACCTGTTTCCCGTAATAGATTCTTACGTAACTAGCCAAATGTAGGAGCAGTATTTTGAAAGAAAAAATATCTTCTTTATCTCGGTGTAAGGAAGCTTCTGTTCTGATCAAGGAAGATGAATAGCTGCAACTACTTTTTGTTTGATGAGGAAAGAGCGGGCGGGAACAGGGAAGATCTTAGTCTGTCTCTGTTTGTCTGTCTCTCTCTTTTTCAATCGATGAGAGTTTTTCCTCTTACGTTTCAAAATTTACGAGATCAATTATCATATCAGAGAAACGAAACATTTCTTTTTATTTGAACAGGTTCTTGGTGACTACACAGGTCGTATTTTATAAGAAAAATTCTATGTTTATCGTCGTCTTCTAGCCCAGGCGATTGTGCATGGCCATTCTAATGAAATGTGTGGAAACGGCTTATCAGTATCTATACGACTGCCACGTTTAATTGTCCACAAAAGTAGGAGGTCCTGGCAAAATCGCAATGTTAATTCGACACAGACACAGACATTGACGCACGCAAGCAATTATTACACACGAACTCATACACAAACACGCACACACACAAAGCCAACACATCACAACACAACACAACACAACACAGCAAACACACACACACACACACACACACACACACACACACACACACACACACACACACACACACACACACACACACACTCACGCACGCACACACACACACTTCAATAAAAATAAGAGAGATACAGACATACAGATGTACAGCTTGAAACACAGACACAGTGACAGAAACAAATAACACCCGAACAAAAGCGACAGCTGGATAACAAAAGAGCACGAATGTTTCATAACAATACGCAGGCTTCATTTACAATTTGTAAAAGCCTGCTATTCATTTGCAAGGCTTCATATTTTCTACAAACACAATAGTTGCCAGGTAATGCCATGCAGGCACACTCGTACAAAACAACACAAACCCAACACACCACTTTGGAAAATACAGAAAGAAAAAGAAATGTACAGATAAAGCGGACAGATAGACAGACGTACACATACCATCACAGAACCCACAGTGAAGTTTGTATGATTGTTTTTTTGTTTAATTGTTTTTTTACACATTATATAGCATAGAGTCAATACTCGCATATATGGGCATAAGAGAGGGAGAGAGACAGGGATAGAGGGGGTTGGGGGGGGGGGGAAGAGACAGGCAGAGAGAGAGACAGAGAGAGATACCCAAAGTCTACCTTCACACGGGAAAAGTACAAAATTTGTTTTGTTCACAAAATTTTTGATAGCTCATTGACCATGAAACAGACCCATAGAACGAGTTAAACCAATGCAGTTGTATTGTATTGCATTATTCTTTTTTCACAGCATATCATATCTCTGTGTGAAATACAGGCTGTTCTCCCCAGGGAAAGTGCTTGGCTTCAGTGAGAGCGCCAACAATTTATTTGTTCTCTCTACAAGTATATTTGTATTCCTGTAAAAGCGGATTTTTCTACAGAATTTGCCAGGGAGAACCCTTTCATTGCCGTGGGTTCTTTTACGTGCTCTAAGTGCATGCTGCATACGAGACCTCTGTTTGTCGTTTCATCCGAATGACAAGCGTCCTGATTCGAACCTGAGTGCTCAAGTACTCTCGCTCCCCAGGCCCATGCGTTACCACTAGGCTACACGGAAATGAAAAATAAAGGCTCATGTCTCATAAGGAAAATGCAAAGAAATCGACGAAATGAGCTGAAATCAAAGTGATTCAGCGCTATCAGGGAAATCACTGGCAAACTGAAACTACTAAGAAAACTGTGTGACAAAACTCACGCGTTCGCGAATCTGTGGAGTGCCTTGATAGAACACTGCCTCATTTATCTGCCTGAAATTATAAGTCAATTTGTCCGTTCTTAATCACTACATACCCGTATGTCTCTGCTATCTACATACAATGAAGGATTCTGGAATTTGTCCGCTTTTAATCACTACATACCTGTATGTCTCTGCTATCTACATACAATGAAGGATTCTGGAATTTGTTCGCTTTTAATCACTACATACCTGTATGTCTCTGCTATTTGCATACAATGAAGGATTCAATTTTACGCTGTGTTTGATCACAACATTACACAACGCCCCTGTAATCTGCATGAAATCAAAGACTTTGATCACAACATTACACAACGCCCCAGTTATCTGCATGAAATCAAAGACTTTGATCACATTGTCTATGCATAGTCCAGTCACGTTCTAGTCACTGTCAACTCATGGTTCGGTGCCGTGGTTTCTATTTGTTGTCTCTGGCTCCAAGGAAACACGTTACGTGCAGTTGTTCCACCACTGAAGAAACTAGGCCTATATTTCATAGTGGCAGAATTTAAAAAAAGTGGTTTCTGCTATCCTGAACGTTAACGTACACTGATTTGATGATCACACACACACACACACACACACACACGCACACGCACACGTACACACACACCACCACCACCACCACCAGACACACACACACACCACACACACACACACACACAACCACACACACACACACACATACAAACACACAACCACACACACACACACACACACACACACACACACACACACACACACACAAACGAAACCAACCAACCAAAACCAAACAAAATCAAACAAAAAACAAACAAAACACAACAACAACAACAAAAAAAAAAAGAAAAAAGAAGAAGAAAAAAACAACAACAACAAAAAACCAAAAAAATCAACAAATCTTCGACTTGACTACAAACAACTAACATGATAGCCTACACATCAAGGTTGATTCAATGCCAAACAAATTATTCAGACCTTCGAACATCAACACAGTGATATGGCTGTGTTCCAACCATTCATTTCAGAAGTGACTGTATCCTACACAGACGTTTTCGTTGCACAGATTAATGTTCTGACCGAGTGAAATGGAAGGACTGAAACAAACACACACACAAAATACAAAATGTGTCTTTTCGATTTTACAACTTACCATTTGATATGAATTCCCCGTTAGCTCACTCGTGTTCGAATGGGCGGTTCTTGAGTAAAGCATCCGGCTAATACCGGGAAAATCCAATTCGACTAACGCACACGTCGACTCCTGTGGGCGTGTTGCGACATACGGGCGCAATAGCCGAATGGTTAAAGCGTTGGACTTTCAATCTGCTGATGGTCCCGGGTTCGAATCTCGGTAACGGCGCCTGGTGGGTAAAGGGTGGCGATTTTCCCGATCTCCCAGGTCAACATATGTGCAGACCTGCTAGTACCTAAACCCCCTTCGTGTGTGTTTTAGCAAGCAGAAAATCAAATACGCTCGTCAAAGATCCTTTAATCCATGTCAGCGTTCGGTGGGTTATTGAAACAAGCATATACCCAGCATGCACACCCCCGAAAACAGAGTATGGCTGCCTACATGGCCAGGTAAAAACGGTCATACACGTAAATGCCCACGCGTGTACATATGAGTGAACGTAAGAGTTGTAGCCCACAAACGCAGAAGAAGAAGAAGATATTGGCGGAGGAAGGTGGCAGAATGGTTAAGACGATCAGCTGCCAACATAGAGAGTCTGTGAGGGTGTGGGTTCGAATCCCGCTCTCGCCCTTTCTCCCAGGTTTGACTGGAAAATCAAACTGAGCGTCAAGTCTTTCGGGTAAGAGAATGAACCGAGGTCCCGTGTGCAGCACGCACTTGGCGCACTGAAAAATCAGAAGTTCCTATTTGGACTAAGATAAAATGATAAATTTTTTGCTATTGATTAGTGCGTCATTGATTAGTGTGGCAGTATGTCAGATAAAAGTAATCAGTTTTGTTAATGAGAAATAAAGATGCAACAGTAACCTGACCCCGGAAACAATTGTGGCTTCTTTATATATATTATATTTTTTTCCTTCACATAAGTGCATTGTTTTCATAAGTAGAATGTGTTGAAAGAACTGATTTCTTCCTGTTTTGGGGGGATTCTTTTTTTCAACATGATCCAGTCAAAAGGAAACAGGACATAAAAACAAAAAACTCTCTGTCGACAACCCCCCCCCAAAACATGGAACGCGTCCACTCATACAAATGAATACTCGCATTAAAAAATACAGCACTAAATTCTAAAACCCATCAAACAATAAAACTGTCCAGTAAATAGTGCTTGCATAAGACCGACATAGGCCTACATTTCATAAAGAAAGCAACACACACACACACACACAAATACACACACGCACGCACGCACACAACCGAAACATCGTGTTATAACATGGACTCATGTCGTGTGTAAACACACACGTGAGCCTACAAAGATAGCTAAATACACTAAAAACTAGCGGCTACAGAATCCTTGCCATATGATGTATAATAACGTCACTTGTGTTTGAATGATTGTAAAATGTACATTTGGAAAGAAAATAGCCTTATCTGCAACAGTAAAATAAATAGATTTTTTTGAAAAAGGAAAAAAGGAAAGAAAGAAAAAGAAAATAAGACAATCTATAGCGACTACAGGATACCATTCTGGACATTTGTAACAACACCCTGGTGCATCACTCAACTGAACCGCATTCTTTGAAGGCAGCCCCGTATTGATGATAATGATAATATTAATAATGATGAGAAGAACAAGAAAAAGACTAGACTAATGATAATAAAAACAATAATAATCATAATCATAATAATTGATACTTATATAACACACTGTTCAGAAATCTGCTCAAGGTGCTTTATAAAACATGTTATTTTTGTTGTTGTCCTTGTTTTTTGTTATTTTTGTTTTTGTTTTTTTTGTTGTTGCTGTATTTTTGTAACACGCATTAGGTTTTCATCAATGTTACGCATACACACTAAACTGGTCAACGTAATAATCTTAAAAAAGTGAAATCCCATGCGGAATAACACGACAGGATAGAACTGAAGTTCCTGGCCCAAAGAAGATGAGAACTTCATCCATTCAGCCCCTTCAGCGCATACAAAACTCTGCTGCCCGACTCGTCCTCAGAAAGAAAAGATCTGAGCACATCACTCCTCTTTTGCAACATCTCCACTGGCTCCCTGTCTCACACCGAATAAAGTACAAGATCAGCACTCTATGTTATAGATGCATTCACAAAACTGCCCCTTCCTATCTCTGCGGCTGCCTTCACCTCTACACTCCATCTCGCTCACTACGATCGGCCTCGGATCCACTCTGTTTACGCATACCCAGATTCAAACACTCGACTATTGGCCGCCGCTCTTTCTCTGTCTCTGGACCTTGCGATTGGAATGAACTTCCTTTTTCGCTTCGTCAAGTCTCCACACTCAGCTCTTTCAAGTCTGGCCTTAAAACCCACCTCTTCCCAAAATAGCCTCCCTTGCCTGCCCTTCCTTGTCTTTAGTTTCTTCAGTATTAGAGTTATGCATGCGTGTGAATGACTGGTGCGAAAGCGCTTTGATTTGTCTCTGCACAAGATCCAGCGCTATATAAATACCATTATCATTATTATTATTATTATTAACTTTGGCAAGGGTACAACTCCTGGGACCATTCTCACGAACGCGCATGACAGATAAACCTCAACCACTTCATGGACACATGTACCCCTGCATCGCGACTATGCGCATGCATCAGCCACACACTGAAGCCTTCTGGTATTAGTCAGGACCAAAGCTGAAGCCCATATGATAATTTTGTGGGCCTTAGCAGCACACATGTCCAATTTCCACCACGACATCATATCATACACAACTTGAAGAGATGATGTTGTATAGCTTTAAGTTACGTCAATGTTCAATGGTCCGGGAAATAAAACGCCTATGTTGTAAAGCACGTCAACTTTTTTTGTTTTGTTTTCGTTCTTTGCCTGTAGTAGGGCATCATCCGGCTGAACCGCATTCTCCGAAGACAGCCCCAAACTCGTCCTCCCCCTTTTTCCTGTATAATTTTGCCAGATACCACCTTTTTGTTGCCGTGGGTTCTTTTACGTGTGCTAAGTGCATGTTATATACAAAATCCTCCTCCTCCTTTTTTCCTGTATAATTTTGTCAGCTACGACCTTTTTGTTGCCGTGGCTTCTTTTACGTGTGCTAAGTGCATGTTATATACAAACAATTCCTCCTCCTTCTTCCTGTATAATTTTATCTAGATACAACCTTTTTGTTCCGGTGGCTTATTTTATATATGCTAACTACATATTACATACAAACTACTCCTATTCCTTTTTCCTATGTAATTTAGCCAGATGCGACCTTTTCGTTGCAGTGGGTTCTTTTACGTATGCTAAGTACATGTTATATACAAACAATTCCTCCTACTTTTCCCTATATAATTTTGCCAGATACCACCTTTTTGTTGCCGTGGGTTCTTTTACGTGTCCTAAGTGCATGTTACTTACAAAATAATCCTCCTCCTCCGTTTTTTCCTATATAGTTTAGCCAGATGCGACCTTTTCGTTGCCCTGGCTTCTTTTACGTGTGCAAAGTGGATGCTACATACCAACTACTACTCCTCCGTTTTTCCTATATAATTTTGTCAGATACGACGGGGCAGGGGAGAGGGAGGGGGGGGGGGGGAGAAAATACTGACGAGTGTGGGATTCGACCCCCCTGCGCTCAGATTCTCTCACTTCCTAAGCGGACACGATAGCACCGGGCCACCATTCCACGTCGGACGCAAACATCAGAAGCGTCCACCACCCACTAGTCTGACTGGCGTCAGGATATGATGTGGTCGAACCGGAAACGGATTTCCACAGTATCGTCACCCCAATTCCTCTCATTCATCCAGAGTTAGTTGTGCCCTATACTTATGCTGGGTTCACTGTGCTTTCATATCTATTTCTTTCTTTCATTGCCAACTCTGTACTGTGGAGGTAGGTGCTACCTTTCAAACAAAATGTCAGCTTTCAGGAAGGGCAGTGGAGGTCGGAGATGAAAGGTGAAAGATAGCGGTGACGTGTGTGTGTGTGTGTGTGTGTGTGTGTGTGTGTGTGTGTGTGTGTACGTGCGTGTGTGTCTTTGTTTGTCTCTCTTTCTCTTGTGTGTGTGTGTATGTGTGTGTGTGTGTGTGTGTGCGCGCGCGCGCGTGTGTGTGTGCGTGCGTGCGTGTGCGTGTGTGTCTTTGTTTGTCTCTGTCTCTTGTGTGTGTGTGTGTGTGTGTGTGTGTGTGTGTGTGTGTGTGTGTGTGTGTGTGTGTGTGTGTGTGTGTGTGTGGCTCATCACGATCCAGTTAGAAACAAACATGACATAAAAACATCACAAAACTCTCTGTCAACTAAAAACTTCAAATGCGTTTGCACATACTTGTCTAAACATAACGTGAAAGATTACCACCATCAACCAATATGATTATAACATGTTTTTAGCCATGCAGCTATTTTGCCAATGATCAAAGACGTGCAACAGATTGATGAATACAAATTGCTAAATTCTTTAGTATACCTACATACTCATTCCTCACAGTCAAAAGCAATGTTAATCGAAAATTCGACGGACTGTTGCAGTACTTTGCAGGAATATACCTGATTCTCAAACCATTTAGTGTTGGACAAATGAAAATAAAATGAACTTCATCTTCAAGTGAAGATCGACACAATCAACACATTTGAGCTACATTTGACCGTTGCTTATATCTTTGAGAATGGACAGCTGATTCTAACACACCAGATCTAAATTCAGCTAAAGCACTTCTCACAATGCTAAAATATCTAGAGAAAAATAAGGCTCAATCAAATTAATCAGTTTAAACAATCTGAACATTCAGAATATATCGCTCGTTTGTATTTGGAAGTCCCAGTCTTGCCACCTACATTTGATTATCCATTTGGACTACGTTTCACCAATACCTTATGCATTTTATGTAGGAATTAGAATAAATGGGGATTCATCAAGTTTCACCATACAAGATCATTTGGAGTTTTTCTATCTGCATACAAAAACCTCTTCGTAACAAACAAATGAATCTTTTCCATTCCATAGCCTGCTTCAAGTCTCCATATCCCAGCACCATGTTGGGTGATTGCTTGCAATTGTTCATCGAACAATAAAAAAAAAGTTGAATAATTATCAAACATGCAACAGTGACGAAATATTCCACAAACACTTCCTTTTGCTTTGTTCAAAAGATCCTGATATGTGTATCTAAAATTAAGGTTTTTTTGCGAAATATATTCCAAGATATTTATATGCGTTGACAGCTGAGATCTGTAAACTACCATACATCCATCTTCCACGTGCTGCTGGGTATCCACCTTTGCGAAAAACAATAATGATTGATTTTTCCATATTCACTCTCAATTTAAGGCAAACGATTTCATTGATTTTGCAAGCCTTCTGCAGTTACAACGAGTCAGACAATGTCGTCCGCAAACAACAAAATACACATTTCTGTCAAATCAAATCTCACCCCGTGTATGCAATTTTCAATAGTTTTCAACGCTTGTTCATTTCTGATTTTTGACCAGTGAAAATAAAATAGACTACATACATCACCCTGCTGTACTCCTGTTGTACATCATTAGTTACTCATCCTAACACCGGCCTAACTTAAGCCTTATCATCTTCATACATATTTCCTATACATCGATATAGTTTCCCTCTTATCCCGTTTTCTCTAAGAATTGGCAATACAAGTTTTCTTGAAATAGAGTCGAATGCCTTTTCAAAATCTATCAAAGCTATATATAACTTACGATTATTTGCAAACTGTTTCTGTACGGCTGCCACCCAAATAAACATATGGCCTATGGTAGAATAATTTCTTTTAAAACCTGCTTGATGTTCACCTGTAACGTCATTTAATTCAGTCCATCCATTCAGTCACCTATTATACAAAGGCAGGATTACTGTCCCATTTCAATCTTCGTTATATTTACCCTCATCAAACAGAGCATTGAACACTTTTACTACGAAATTTACACTGAACATAATCATCAAAATGTTTCGAAAATTATCTTGATAACCCATTTGGCCCTGGGGCTTTACCATTTTAAACTTCTCAATTGCACATATAATTTCTTCATTTGTGATCGGTCGATCAAGATCCTCGGTATATTCATCCTCAAATACTTTGGCAATATCGACATCATCGACACTTGCTTCTAACACAATTTTAAAACGAAAATGCCATTCCTCAATGGTAATGTTATTCTGAATTCTTGGTTTCGTTTTACATGCAGTTCTTAACAACTTCTAGAATTTCTTGATTGTGATCAGAATGCAATATTTTTATAAATAACATAACTTATCATTACACATCCTGTTCTTCCTCATTTTTGTATTATCTCTTTTTTTTCTTTGTGTGTGTGTGTGTGTGTGTGTGTGTGTGTGTGTGTGTGTGTGTGTGTGTGTGTGTGTGTGTGTTTCGCAGTAGGCAATGCCATCGTCTTTATCAGATGTTTTGAGAGACACAGAGAGAGACAGAGTTCTGGGCAATGGTCGTTTTTTATTTGGCGATGGCGTAGCAACTATATGACTCACAGGAAGGAGACCGTTATGTGTTGGCGGTGTGTTCCTTCACATGTCAAGAATGCAGCCCTCCCCCAAATTCGTGTTCCCCTCCATGCATCACTCCTGTCCTCTTTCCTCTTTCTCTAGCATACACTGTGAGAGAGACACACACACAGAATGAATGAATGAATGAATCTTTATTTTCCAACGGTGAAGATATTAGCACTTTGGCGAGACTTACACATCTGCCGTTGTTCTAAGAGACACACAAACATGTACGCATATAAATGTAGTTATACTTAATACTTAATACATGTATAATGTACGAGTATAACACAGCGTCAAACTGAGAGACACAACATCGCTCACATCTGTACGGAACGGAAGCGAGTAACACACACCCGCACACACACACACTAACACACACACACACACACACACACACACACACACCAAGGGAAAAATGTAGTTATACTTAATACTTATACATGTATAATGTACGAGTATAACACAGCGTCAAACAGAGACGGAGAGAGAGAGAGAGAGAATGAATGAATGAATGAATGAATGAATGAATGAATGAATGGTTTATTCATATAGGCCATTGCCCCTCATGAAAGGGTGTCAGACAAAAACAAATGTGAGAAGAAAAAATAAAATAAAATAAGCAAGACAAATATCATACGTTGTCATGCAGTATACACTTAACTAAGTAGTACACAGCAGATAAATAACAACACGCCTATTTAACTGAGCTCAATAAAGTAATCGTGTCATCAGAAGTGGCATAAGCTTAATAAATGAATTTTACGACGTAAGAGTGGATCGAAGCTTAAACGCTTTGTACAGATAAATTGAGAAATTTCTGATAGTTTGTTCGTGTGTAGATGCCATAAGTAGCGATAATCTAAACTGACTAGGGAACTTAAAAAATTTCAACGGTATGTATTGCATTCTTAAGTCATACATAACAGGACAGGATAGAACAAAGTGCACTTCATTTTCCTTCCCCTTCTTACACAGTGGACATAATAAATCAGACTCATCATGTACTTTATAACGGTGACTATGTTCTGCAATTTCCGAAATACCAAGTCTAAATCTAGTCATTATATACTTTAAATGTTTATCTATATTCATCAATAAATAGGTTTTGACATCGGGTATAGTACAAAAGGTTTTATAGGCATTAAATCTTTCACTATTGTTAACATGGAAATCCCATTCTTGCCATCTACAAGCAATAAGTCTTTCTTTAAAAGTCCGAAGAAACTCATCAATCCCCTCTACACCTTGATTAAGCCATACATACCCAAATCCAAACATAAACAGTTTACAGCGTATACTTGTAGCCCAGTTTCTTTTGCCACGCGCATCAAGATCAAATAACATTTTATAGGCTTTGTGAGGCAGTCTAGATTCATGCATTCTCAGTAACTTTAACCAATACTTAATGCATTTTATAACTGAATTTATATAGATAGGATATCTGTTTGTTTCCCCGTATATCAAATCATTGGGAGTTCGCTCTTCTACGCC
>NC_134878.1:16796400-16803900 GCF_041734735.1 Babylonia areolata | reverse complement strand
TATAGTTTTAAAGTTGATATGAAAATTTAGTATTTTGTTAAACTAATAACCTGTAGAGCCAAGTACAAGTACATCTAAACGTCGTATGAAGTGAAAAGGACTTCCTTTTTGAGAAAAGTCAAGACTGGAAATTTTTTCGTTTAATCAATTCAAGGGTATTAACTCGCATGGTTTACCATTTTTAACTGTGAATTCCGACTGATTCTGTGGATATTTTTTATGGCAGTTTGGGGCATAATCCAGTAAGTGATGAAGCGTTCACAAATCTTTCTTTGAATAAATATTTAACGGTCTCCTTCTCCAACTTTCCATCACATGTTATCGTGTATTGTTGATTGAATATAGGATTGAACAGGCAGGTCAACAACTTGAAACAAAATGGCGTCGTTCGCGTTCGCGAAGAATATGAGCACGCGCTTTGAATGTGTATAAATATGTCTACGCAATTGATTTTTGCCCATGACCTTCAGGGCTCAGCCAATAGATCTATAAAATCCACTCGTCGTATTGATTTTAGTATTTTCCGAAAAAGACCACTTGGGCGAATGAACATAGTGAAAGCCCTGTACACTGAGAGTAAAACACACAAGCTTTTCATGTATTGAGTATAATTTCAAAATGTAATGTTTAAGATGAGAAAGATCAGTTTAAAGCAAATTAAGTCCCCAAGCATTAATTACAGAGTAATTTCCCTTTTTTACTATCTGCACCAAAACGTTTGCAAAATAAATAAAACTTCCATGCTTAGCAAAAGAAGTTCCTGTTTGAACAAAAAATGATAATAATGACTACTCTTGTTGTGTCAGAATATCAGATCAAAGTGCCAAGTTTAGAGAATTAAAAAAAACCCCAAAAAACAACAACAACAACAACAGTAAATGCAGTTTGCATATAATTTGGCTTCTTTTTTTTCTTCTTTTTTTTGTTTTTGTGCCCATCCCAGAGGTGCAATATTGTTTTAAACAAGATGACTGGAAATAACTGAATTTTTCCTATTTCTATGCCTAATTTGGTGTCAACTGACAAAGTATTTGCAGAGAAAATGTCAATGTTAAAGTTTACCACGGACACACAGACACACAGACACACAGACAACCGAACACCGGGTTAAAACATAGACTCACTTTGTTTACACAAGTGAGTCAAAAATCTCTCCTAATATCGACTCAATCTTAGTCAGTCAAAAGTCCGCCAGCTCAAATTAGGAGGTGAAAGCGAATAAGAAATGCGCAAGGAAAAAGTTTGTTTCGACAGGACTTAGTCAAAGAAAGGAGTACTGAGGCCTACAACAACAACAAAACAAGAGAGGCAAGGCCTTCAAGACTCACTTGTGATACACTTTAAAAAAAAATCCAAGCTTTTTATGTATTGAGTATAATTTCAAAATGTAATGTTTAAGATGAGAAAGATCAGTTTAAAGCGAATTAAGTCCCCTAGCATTAATTACAGAGTAATTTCCCTTTTTTTTACTATCTGCACCATTTGCTCCAAAAACCTTTGCTAAATAAATAGCAAAAGAAGTTCCTGTTTGAACAAAAAATGATAATAATGACTACTCTTGTTGTTGGGTCAGAATATCAGATCAAAGTGCCAAGTTTAGAGAATACAAAAAATTTGATTATAACAGTAAATGCAGTTTGCATATAATTAGGCTTCATTTTTTAATTTTTTTGTGCCCAACCCAGAGGTGCAATATTGTTTCAAACAAGATGACTGGAAATAACTGAATTTTCCCTATTTCTATGCCTAATTTGGTGTCAACTGACAAAGTATTTGCAGAGAAAATGTCAATGTTAAAGTTTACCACGGACACACAGACACACACACACAGACACCCGAACACCGGTTTAAACATAGACTCACTTTGTTTACACAAGTGAGTCAAAAATCTCTCCTGATATCGACTCAATCTTAGTCAGTCAAAAGTCCGCCAGCTCAAATTAGGAGGTGAAAGTGAATAAGAAATGCGCAAGGAAAAAGTTTGTTTCGACAGGACTTAAGTCAAAGAAAGGAGTACTGAGGCCTACAACAACAACAAAAAAGGGCTGTTTAAAAGTATTCGCATTTTTTCCTCGTTTGTTTGGGTTTTTTTTTAAAGGAACAAGGATGCAAATCAGCATTAAATATAGGCCTACCTAACAAGCAAGCAAATGACATATCCGTATTGTGATAATGCTTTTATGTAAATAATGTTCACATACACACACACACACACACACATTCACACACACACACACACACGACACAAGTGCAGAAGTGCACAAATACACACGCAAACACACGCACACACACACACGTCACAAGTGCAGAAGTGCACAAATACACACACACACACACACACACACACACACACACGGCACACACACACGTCACAAGTGCAGAAATGCACAAATACACACACACACACACACACACACGTCACAAGTGCAGAAGTGCACAAATACACAGCAAACACACACACACACACACACACACACACACACACACACACACACACACACAAGCACAAAACAACACACACACAAACACACACACGCGGGCGCACGCACGCACAGGCACTGGGGACACACATACGCTGCACACATTTGCACTGGGGCACGCGCATAAAGTATACGTACATACGTACACATTCATGCGCACGCTCATCTTCACTGAACAGAGACACACCTGCACACACGTACCCCCCGAAGAAGAATAAATGGTGTAGATGAAAATGCGAATGTGAAAGAGTGATAGATAGACAGACTGACTGACAGACAGAGGCACTGAGATCGAGAAGAAAGACAGAGACAGAAACAGCGACAAAGGTAGAGAAATGACTACAGAATGAATCTACTAAATAAGTAACATAAGCAAGGAAAAAACACAGTATCATAGACCTTTTTCCCCTTTTCTTTTCCAGTTCTCATTATACAACAAAGTGACAACCAAACATACAAGCTCTTACCGTGAACCAAGGACATATGGTGGAACTGTTCTTGAACTCGAAAAATTTCATTTCTTGCAAACCTTTGGTGTACATGACCAGAAACCAACGCAGTTCGGAACAATTTAAAACGCAGTGCAACGATTGTTACTAAAAACAAAACAAAACGAAAACATAAAATAGGCCTTACGACAAAATAATGTACTGTTTTCTATTATCAGCGTATCAACCAATCGCATGAAATCTTGTCGTCAAGTGCGGTGCAAAAAATAGAGAACAGGGTATTCCCGGTCCTGTACAGAGGAAAATAACGATTCGGATTCAACGGACACGTCTTGTGTGTGTGTGTGTGTGCGTGCGTGCGTGCGTGCGTGCGTGCGTTTGTGTGTGTGTGCGTGTGCGTGTACGCGTGCGTGCGTGCGTGTGTGTATGTGCGTGTGCGTGCGTGTGTGTGTGTGCGTGTACGTGCTTGTGTGTGTGTTTTTGGCGTGTGTATGCCATTTTGCGTGAGCACGCGTGTGTGTGCTTGAGAGAAAGAGAGAGAGAGAGAGAGAGAGAGAGAGAGAGAGAGAGGAGACAGAGATACACAAAGAGAGACACACGAAAACACAGAGACAGACAGACAGACAGTCTGACGCTCTCTCTCTCTCTCTCTCTGTGTGTGTGTGTGTGTGTGTGTGTGTGTGTGTGTGTGTGTGTGTGCTTGTGTATGAAACAATCTTCAACGGATTGATGAACACTTAAAATGTCTGTGACGTGCATCTTAGCCTCACAGGCCGAACACCATATACTGGTTGAGAACGGTCCTTTCAAAGAGAGACAGTGGACGTTTTTTTTCCCTGACAATAGAAGAAAACCGAGGACAAACGTGAACTGTGATGTGTGGAATTTGTTTTGAGAAATCTCGGCCTCCACGCTGGAAATCACGTTTACCATTGAACGACTCCAAGAAGATCAGTTCCCTTTGCATTTTCAGCAAGACAAGTCAGTTTACAGCAGAGTCTCGCTCAACTCTCAAGTCCTACCGGAGAACACAAAGACAAAATTAATTCTATCAGGATCCAGGCAGTGCCATCATGAAGATTTGAACTCATGAAGGGTCTTATAATATATGATCAACGACTTTTATGTCGACCGTGACTCTTGAGCAACCACCCATGCTTTGGCCATCACAAAACATGAACCATACAACGGACAGAGACTACACTCACACACAGACACAGACACAGACACACACACACACACACACGCACACACGGGAAAAAAGACTGAAAAAATGTCCGTCGTGGACGATGGAATCATCTGCTGCAGAGCTGAACAAGGCAGATGGCTCACCCTGCGGAAGCGGTAAAGTACAACGAAATCATTCCGTCCCAATCCCAAAGTTCATCAAGCAGGGAGACCTGCGCCATTATCCCACCTGCACAACCTATGGCCCTGCTGGGAAAAAAAAGCTGCTCCCAAGATAACTGAACTGCAAACAAAAAACGAAAACAAAAACAAAACCTTGTTCAAGATCAATATGTGATCGTACTGACTACAAATACCGTGATATCTCCCTTCTGCTATTATTAAAAGGGTTTTAGCACAAGTCACCCTGTCCCTGGTGTTAAGCCAGAATCACACCGTAGCTTTTGATCGTGAAGATTCACGGCTGACATGATATTCTCAGTGAGACAGCTGTAAAAAAAAAAAAAAAAAAAAAAAAAAAAAAGTCGTGAGCGAAGGAGACTTGGTTTCGTCAGTCAGTCGATCTCACCAAGGCCTTCGACCTCCCTTTAATTGTCGCCACCGTGAATGTTCAAATTCATAGAATAAAAAGCCAACAGCACACGTGGGTATAAAATCCCGCACCATGCAAAGAAATTATCCAAGCATTGTGTACACAAGTGAATGCGGAAGACAGGTAAAGTGGCAACGGTCTGGACACAAGACTCCGAATATGTTGATATGGCTTGATTGTTCAAGTGAACAGGCTAGTGATTGTTTTCATCCCACTGCGCATATAAACATTTTCGTTTTTTCACAGATCACAGGAACTAGGTATACTTCATGTCCAACACCTAGCAATGTCTAAAACAGCGTCTGTCCAAACAGGACCACACTGGCTAGAAGCAAGTTTTTGTTTGCGAATTTTTTCTACTCGATCAGGGAAATCCCGAATGTTTTTCAGGAATTAACGGACTTTCCCGAAAACTAAATTAAAGTAAAACCGTATTTTTCGCCGTCTAAATATAACAAATAGATAACAAACAGGTCTGCGTCATTGACCTTATGTGAATGCACCTCCTTCCTATCCTTTCCATTTCCTTGCCAAGAAATACACACGTACATATACATAGACAAACACTGACTGAAACCATTTATTGTCAGATTAACTGTTTGTTGTACTGACATTTTCGCAACCATTTGAATAAAATATTAACTGAGCAACACAAGGAAATTCTGAGTTGAGGAAGGTATGATTTAAAAAAAAAAAAAAAAAAAAAAAAAACCAAAACAAAAAAACCCACACAAACAAACAAACAAACACGCATACACAGACGAACACACACAACTACAATCACACACACACACACACACACACACACACACACACACACACTGACACACACACACCACACACACACAAACCAAAAAAACACAACAAAAACACGTCTGTCACTGACCTGTTTGCTGACGCCTCTGGTGTCGCCAGTGTGTGTCTGCACGCAGCGAGGTACACCCGCGACACACTCTCAAAAACAACGTAACTCATTTCACCACATCGATGAACTCCCAGCACTGTGTCAGTGAACTCGACTGAGCGGGGAAGATGCTCGATAAAACAAGTTTTACTCCCTCTTCTTCTGCCGACGGATCTGAATCTGAAAACAGATCTGTTCATTTCTCAGACGCCATGAGTTGCAAGTTGGAGTGTCGCCAAACCTCGCCACGTCTTGCACGTGTTGCTCGATCCCACTGAAAGCTGTGCACTGTGTGCGCAGTCACGTGTTTTACCCAAGCCATTGAGGAGCTTTGCCGGCAGTTTGGCCTGAACGTTCTGTACAAAAAGAACTTTATCCGAAGTTTCCTTTGGGCAAACTGTGCATGAGCTTTTCAAACTCAGTTTGCATTCGATTTTTTTCCCTATTAAAAATGGTTTAGATGTGTGATCGTTATATAAAACTGCATACACATTGCATCAACGGTGGGGGCTGGGCGTGGGTAGTAGTGGTGGTGATCTCAGTCATAAATAACTAAAGCGCTCAGCGCCATTTGCTTTTTGTATTATCAATATTTTGATTTTTTGTTTTGATGCTACCTAAAACGACCGAGCATTAAAAAAAAAAAAAAAAATCAGTCACTTAGTCACTTCGTTCTGCCGCTGTCATTCAGTCTGGGAAGATTCAGATTATCTTTTGCTAACAGTGTTTCTATTCGCATGTTTTGGTGTTTTTTTCAAATTTTTCTATTTATTAGCATCATAACTCTTTTTTGAAGGTTGGATTTCATCTGCTCACATAACAACAGGGCGAGACGAGAGACACCAGTGCAAATCCTGAGTCAGGTCCGCAGTCTAACATTTTCTGCACGCTGTTTTCCACTCACTACCATTCCCGAACACTTCTTGGCACCATACATTGAACATGCCTAGTCCTTTCAAAGTTTGCCTTTCTTGTCTTGAATGTACTCAGTCAGCACGTCTACAACTGAATTTCTTTTTCAATTCGGTATTTTTCCTGACCAGCAGACGTCTTCGCCAAATGTCGTCTGCGCGATGACAAGGCCAGCAACTCTATTATAATGGAAATGCTGAAGCGGGGGAGAGTTTCTTCTCTTGTTCTGTTCTTCCGCTATTCGCCAACGCTGCTGTCTCCCCGATCACCATTGATGTTTGAACATACACGTTAATGATTCAGTTTCACACGCACGCACAGACAAAAAGAAAATGCCGACGCACGCCGTGTTTTCGTTTATTAAGAAAAGGTTAGTTAGTTCATTTGTTTCGACTGACTTATCGATCTTTACCGATCAGTATTCCCGCCACGTACCACTGAGAACTGAGGGCAGAGAGACAAAGACGAAGACAAACACTATACAGACAGGGAGATACATCCAGATACACAGGCAGACAGGGAGAGAGAGAGGGAGATCTCCCCCTCAGTTCCCATGTATAGGCTGCGTTCCGTTCTGCTAACCTGCAGGAAGGTTGCGAGGATCCCAGCGAGGTGTCAGTGAGAACGTCAGGAGGTCATTCACCAGAGGAGACCTCGCATTGTCGGTTGTGAGATTACCTCGTTGGTGTTCAGCTCAGTGTTCCTTCTCCTCAGCTTTGCTGTCTCCGGTAAGAATAACGGACAGCAGCCGTTTACGTGTTTTACATAATACCGTCGTTTCTGTCCTCTATCGTCAACGTGAGCACCTGCACTGTTTTATGTTTGTTTGCAGATTGATAAAAAAAAAAAAAAAAGCATTGAGGAAGCTTTGCTGACTTAGAAATGTGCCTGGTTATCTTTGTCGTGTGTTTCTATAAAGCCACGGATGCCAGTGTGTTTGTTTTCCTTTTGTATGAATCCACTAGACTGATTTTC
>NC_134878.1:16773900-16776400 GCF_041734735.1 Babylonia areolata | reverse complement strand
ACAACAACACATAATTACATAAAACTGCCGACAGGCAACACACATTACATAGGCGCTGAAAAACAACAACACATAATTGATTAAAATTACCGACAGGCAACACACAGTACATAGACGCTGAAAAACAACAAAACATAATTCAATTCAAAATACGACAACATCCAATCATCAACACCAGAGAGACAACAGGACATGGACTAACAGAATCGGTCAAGCGTTGGACTTCTCATCCAGGGTTCACTAGTGATGGGAGTTCGAGACCCCGTTTCGAAACGGTGTTTTCTCCATGGGGAAAGGCACCCACCCCACTGCGATTCTTCTCACTCCACCTCGGGTGTGAGTGGGTACCTGACTTTGGCTGGGGAAGGTTGAACCCCCAGAAGGAGAGAACTGGGCCCCGCCTTCTATCCTGAGCCGTGGGCGACCACGGTGGATTTGAATTCACTCTCCCGATGGTAGTAAAAGGCTACAGGGCTTTTAACCTTTAATCTTTTTTTTTTTTTTTTTTTTTCTAAAGAAAGACCCCCAAAATGTTTAAGGTTCTCCAGAAGAAAAATAAATGAAGGTAAACGAACTGGTAAAGACAGAACGTGAGAATGAGAAGGGATGATAGAGAAAAAGAAAAACAAAAACAAAAAAAAAAAAAAAACTAAGACACAACAGACAGAAACAAAGAGACGGAGAGAAGAAAAAAAGAAGATATTTTGTACTGAATTCCCCAAAAGGTTGGGGATTCTATCTTTTTTTTCTTTTTTTTTAAACAGAAAGCCCCCCCCCCCCCCCCACACTCACCCACCCACACCCCTCCACCTCTTCCCTTCCCTCCAACTCCCCCTCTCCCCCCCCCCCCCCACACACACCCTCTCTGGCATATCAAGGGAGACTTTATTAATACTCCAGCCTGTGCTCAGTTGTTTTTTTTTTTATTATTAAAAGAACAGATTGTCAGCTCGTGACGATCCTTTACTTAGAATGGGATCCATTATGGGAAGGCTGGGCAGTTTATGTGGTGATGACCACTTTGAAGCGGTTTCCTCTGCAGCGAGGAAGGCGGGTTACAGCGGAAAAAGTTAAGAGGGGTTGAAGCTAAACGACGTCTGCTGCGGAGGAAAACGAAGACAGAAAGAAAGAAAATTAGAGAGAAAGAAAGGAGTTTGAATGAAAAAATAATGAGGAGAGAAGAAGATGAGAAGGACGAGTATTGTGCGAAGGAGGAGGGGGAGGAGGATAAAGACTGGGTGGAGACTCATTAAGCTCACACACACACACACACACACACACACACACACACACACACACACACACACACACACACACACACACACACACACTGCTTCTGTGGAGGAAGAATAATAACTGACGAATGAAACGAACATCATCTCTTGTAATTTGTTTGCACTGTTTTAGATTAACAGTTTAATGACAGTCTGAATGTTGTTGTTTTTTCTTCAACAGTTTTTGTGGCAGGTGTTCGTGCGTTCAATAATATAAAAAAAGACATTATTTTTTCCTGGAAGTGAACAACAAAAAAAGGAGGTTAACTCTCTCCATGCGAACGGCGAAAGAGACAACGTCAACAGCGTTTCACCCCAATTACCATCATCAAAATATTGCAAGCGGAAGGCTCTTATACTGAGAGAGGTGAATGTTGACAAAGAATACCACAATTCTGACGACGGAAGCTAAAGGTTGGGTCATTCAGACACCCACTGGACATCCGAGGGGTCTGTGTAGAGGAGAAGAGAGGACTGGCCGTACTGAGTGAGTTAACATGACTTTCGTTTCGTTCTACAAAGAACAATGCAGGTTTCCGCTGAAGATGAATCCAATGACAAGGACGTTCAGTTGATGCCCCGAGCTGCTACCGTCCTGTCAGATTTGTGTGCACTCATCAGAAAGACATCAGTCATCTTCGAAGAAAAGGGAGGTTAACATGATTACTGCGTTACTGCGTGCTTGTTTTATTTTCCTGTGCAGAAATCTGCTGCTGCTGATGATTAATGGCAAAGAGGTTACATCCGTTTAAAGATGCTTCACAGGGCTACGCGATAAAAAAAAAAAAAAAAGAAAAACAAAAGAAGAAAAAAAAGGGGGTAATGTTGAAAGTTTCAGTTTCAGTAGCTCAAGGAGGCGTCACTGCGTTCGGACAAATAAAAAAAAGGGGGGTAATGTTGAAAAACACAGGAGAGTGTTGTGTTGTTCATTTTTACTCATCCTTGCGCATTAAACTGCGTATTAAACAAGGCCGAAACACATTCAATGCATGTACTTCTTTATCTCTTTTATGGCATCTAAGAATGTGGTGTTTTTATTACAGAAACTGCCATTGAATAATTCATAAATAATGAAATGATATTTTTATCATAGTGTCTCTTATTCGGAAATAGCGCTTCTTATTTTTTCTTTAAGATACATGTTATAATTTCTTTTACTCTGTGATAAATCACGTCGCTACGTTTAATCACTTTAATGTTTTAATTCAACCTTTTGCTTTTAAGAT
>NC_134878.1:16763900-16768900 GCF_041734735.1 Babylonia areolata | reverse complement strand
TGTGTGTGCGTGTGTGTGTGTGTGTGTGGGTATGGTGTGGGGGTGGGAGTGTGGGGGTGGGTGTCTTTCGTCTGTGCATGCTTAAATGCTTGGCTTTTAATTACGCAGAAGATATTTGGTCCAGTTCGCTTTTTTAGGGTGACTGTTTTGTTCACACGGAATGGATTTTGGAGGTTTTTGGAGATTTTCTACTTGTGGTTGTGATTTTTGTGTAGAGTTTTTATTTTTGTTATATTTTACTCGTTGTAACGTGCCTTGAACATTACCAGTGTATTTTAATGAAAGGCGAAATATAAATAAACTATTATTACACACACACACACACACACACACACACACACACACACACACGTCTACATGACCCCGCCCCCCACCCCTCCAGCTCGTCCCCGCCACAACGCAGACACAGACATTAACTGAAAAGGAATTAAATTAAACGAAACACTCAGACACACGCAGACACACACAGACACACGAACGCATGCTCGCACACAAGCACGCACGCACACATATACACATACAACCCTCTCCTATTCCCCACCACCTTCACACACACACACACACACACACACACACACACGCGCGCGCGAGCGCGCGCGTGCACACACACACAGACACACACAGAGAAACACAAACACACACACACACACGCGCACACACACACACACACACACACACACACACACGTAAAGAGCAGAAAAGCGTTTTCATGCATGACAACCCTCAACCCTCAGTTGCTCTAGACTCACAGCCTCTAAGCCTCCACCTGTGTGTGTGTGTGTGTGTGTGTGTGTGTGTGTGTGTGTGTGTGTGTATGTGTGAGCGCGAGCGCGCGTGCGCGTGCGCGTGTGTGTGCAGCTGTCTTTCTACCTGGGCTAATCTTTACCACATCTATTTTATCTGGAAGTATTTTGTCCGTACCAAGTTTGAACAACAACAACAAAAAAATCCCGTCCACATAAACCAGTTATAGGGACGAAGCCGCTCGGTATATTTCGTTTAGCCTCTGCATCATCTCGTTTTTTTCATTTATTGTCTATTTCGTTTTACTATAAAGTGGACGAGTTGGGCCTACACAAGCAACTACAGTTCAATGCACGAGTTTTCCAAGAGGTTAAAACTGAAGTAGATTAATGCGACAACAGGATAAACGTGCAAACGACCGCAGTTGTGAACTTGTGAACTTCAAGGTCACAGCGCGACTTGCTGCGTGTGTACCAGTTGGGCTTTTGAGGCTTGAAAGTAGAAATTCTTGTTTGCACTCAGAAGGCCCGTCGCGTCGACGATTGAAAACAACAACAAATAAATCCATTTGAGGACTATACCCTAGCACTTACAACTTGCAGGATATGCTAAGAAATCTTCTGTTGCAATTATTAGCTTGTGTATTTTGATCCAGAGTGTTGGCCAAGAGCAAGCGACAGAGAGAGAGAGAGAGAGAGAGAGAGAGAGAAAACATCCATATATTATGAATAGCAACGTATGTTTGCCTGTGTATCTCAATACTATTCCACTAAGCCGGTGTAATTTTAGTTCTTGAGATTTCTTTTTTTTTTAAGAGAAACCACTCGTTTAACATTTTAAGGAATGTGGGAATATTGACATAAATTTGCATGAGAAATTGACCATCCATGAACTTACAGCAAGGACAGACCAGTCGTTGAATCTTCCAGGGTTGATTAAAAAAAAAATTACGCTGTAAAGCAATGGTCCATATTAAGCCAGTGGAGGAAATTGTTCCGAATACTTTTTATTTCAGATGATCCAGCGTGAAATAGCAAGCAAGCAAACATAAAAACAAAAACTAATCGTGAATAAAGCCCCGGTCAGCCTGTCACTTTTAAATCGCTTTCGAAGGGAAACAACTCTGTCAAACGTTGTGTTGTTGAGCAGACGTTAAGCTTTCGCCCACCAGATTTCTCCTCTCACGGGGAATACTTCATGACTGAGCTCAACTCAATAACTATGGAGCAAACACGGTAAGAACAATTGTAATGTATTTTTATTGAACCGAATTATACTTATCATCGTCAAGGTTCATTGGGCGGAAAGGAAAGTCAAGGTATGAATCGCGCTGAACTATGACAACTGACAGTTCTGGAATCTTCTTCATTTGAACCGGTCATTTTCAAACGCTGTCCTCTTTCAAATCAAAAAGGAAAACTCACCTGTTCAAACTGACGTGGCATAGTTGTCTGTATGTGTGCCTCCTCCACCCCTGCCCTCCCCGAGCCCGCCCCCCCCCCCCCCTCCCCCTCTATTTTTTCCCCACTGTTCAATTCAGCACTGATGTCCTGTTTGTGCCTGTTGGTGGGTGTGTGGGTCAGTGCGTGTGTGCGAGTGCGCCAATGTGTGTGCATATATATGTGTGTGTGTGTGTGTGTGTGTGTGAACGCGCGCGCGTTTGTGTGTGTGCCTGTGATTGTTCATGTCTGGAATTTGCAGTATTGTCTTGGTGAATATATCAAATGATTTTTTTTTTTTTTTTTTTTTTGAGATTTGCTGTGGTATGTTATTATTCACGTTTGTATATTGTATTGTTTGATGTGAGACGTTAAGGGCTCACGGGGAGTGTGCGCCATGTCAGTACTTCATGTCATTACTGTTATATGAGATAGCAGTAAAACTGAGACACCAAGTGAACACAAAATCCATAAAGTATACGACTTGGGCACGATGCTTTGGGTAGGAAAAAAAAGGAAAGCAGGTTTAAAAAGAACACCTGTGAGTGCAGTGCGAGAATATCAAAAGATAGTTACAGTCCTACGGAAACTCATTTTTCAATATCTGATGAGATGGTTATCGTCTTATATCATCGTCCGAGGTGAATGTCGACGTGATGACCTGAATGTAACAAACGACCGAGTCCACTCACTTGCTGAATGTTCAATGTTTTAAACGCTTTGAGAAACTCGAGCATTTAACTGCACACAGGCAAGCACGCTCACACTGTCCTCACCGCCTTCCCGTTCCCCGTTATTTACACACACGCATGCCCGCACAGCCTGTGTTTCTCTGTGACTCCCGAAATTGCGCAGAAACTGATTCAACAGATCCATCATAAATGAAAAAGGACAAATATCTAAACCACATTCCAAGAAGAAGAAGAACAACGACAATGCCAGCAAGAGTACAACAACAACAAGATTGCAACAAAATCAACAACAAGAGTACAACAACAACAAGAGTGCAACCACAACAACAAGAGTGCAACAAGAGTACAACAACAACAACAACAAGAGTACAACAACAAGAAGAGTCCAACAACAAGAAGAGTGCAACAACAACAACAAGAGTGCAACAACAACAACAACAAGAGTACAACAACAACAAGAGTACACCAATAACAACAACGGCAAGAGTGCAACAACAACAAGAAGAGTACAACAACAACAACAAGAGTGCAACGACAACAACAACAACAACAAGAGTACAACAGCAGCAACAACAACAAGAGTATAACAACAACAAGAGTACAACAACAACAAGAGTGCAACAACAGCAAGAGTACAACAACAAGAGTGCAGCAACAACAACAATAAGAGTGCAACAACAACAGCAGCAACAAGACTACAACAACAATAAGATCAACAACAAGAGTGCAAGAACAACAACAACAACAAGAGTGCAACAACAACAACAACAACAAGAGTCCAACAACAACAAGAGTACAACAACAACAACAACAAGAGTGAAACAACGGCAACAACAACAACAAGAGTGCAACAATAACAACAAAAGTGCAACAACAACAATAAGAACAACAACAAGAGTGCAACAACAACATTAAGAGTACAACAACAACAAGAAGCGTGCAACAACAACAACAACAACAAGAGTACAACAACAACAACAAGAGTGCAACAACAACAAGAGTACAACAACAACAACAACAACAAGAGTGCAACAACAACAGCAAGAGTAAAACAACAACAAGAGTGCAACAATCCTCGCCTCTTTGCACTTTTGAGGCATAGAGAAATTTCCGGATCTTAAAAAAAAAAAAATCGCTTGAGACCTCCGCGTTTCTTTTGCAAAGGTTACACAGATTCGTTGTGATCACCCAGCCCCTATCTTCCAAGTCCTCACTTTGCAAGCTTGAGAAGGGGAGTTTTTCAAACATATACACACACCCACTGATGCGCCCGCGCGCGCGCCGCGCACACACACACACACACACACACACACACACACACACACACATTTACGCACGTACGTACACATACACACACGTACACACACACACACACACACACACACACACACACACACACACACACACACGTACACACACGACGCACACACGTAACACACACACACACACACACACGCTCACCACACCACACCACACAACACTACAACACACACACACACACACACACACACACACACACACACACACACACACACACACACACACACACACACACACGCACGCACACGCACGCACACACACGCACACACACAGAATCGATGAAGTCGACCTGCAGTAATGCTTCAAACGTTCTGTTGCCAGGTGCTTTTGTGATTAGCCCAGCGCATGTGTCAGCATGACCTGTCCGCGGCATTATCTTCGGGTTGAACCGTGGCTGACAAGTGCAAGGCGTTCAACACACAAACCAAGACTGCACGTGAGCGTGAAGTTCAGTGCATTCCAGTGCATGCAGGTGCCTGTCAGAAAGTGAGGATTTGTACTGGTGTACGTGGTCTGATCGTCAGAATCACAGTCTCTCGTTCTGTCTCTCTCTCTCGCTACCTCCCTATGTCTCTCCCCCCCTTCTCTCTCTCTCAGTGTTTCTTTAAAAAAAAATTCTCTCTGTCTGTTTTTTCTTTCCGAGTCTTTCTGACCGTCTCTGTCTGTATGTCTTTGTGTTTGTATCTGTCTCTATGTAAGCGCGTACGAGTGTACCTACACATACACACATGCCGGTGCGCGCACACAAATATAGTCTCACACGCACCTTCGTTCACACGCGCGCGCGCGCGCGCACACACGCACG